>NW_012134525.1:5381235-5386932 GCF_000956105.1 Propithecus coquereli | reverse complement strand
GAGAGAGAGAGAGAGAGAGAGAGAGAGAGAGAGAGAGAGAGAGAGGTGATCCTAATTTGGGGAGAAAGCAGGTGTCTCACTGTTGGCCAGAATGTTGAATTACTAGAGCAATTCAGTTTCCTAACTTGCCTTGATGCCAGCTACCCGGAATTAACAAAGACCTGCATGTATCAGCAAACAGCTGAAGATAATTTTGAGCAACACTATGCCCAAAGCAAAGAAAGACATTCTAAAGATCTCATTAAACCTTTTGAGCCTGAATGTTCATCTGATTTCATTGTAAGCCACAGACTTTGCCTCCTGCACTCTACAAAGTATCTCTCGAATCAACATTTTTCTGGGAAAATGGTGTGTTACAGTGAGCATGCCTACTTGTCAGGTCTTGCAAAATCGATCTGTACTATTCCTCTCTCAGACACTAATGAAACATTTCCTTTTGTTTGTCCTGTTTGAGATTTGGTGTATGTGTTTTAGGGTCTGTGCTTCCCCAGAAGGCCAAAATATAAAAGATAGTTCTTCCTTATTTGCTGTACGTCATCTCTGAAATGAGTGAGTCCTCTGACTTGGCTACCAGCCATCATCAAAGAAATTAGTGACAAAGAAGGTCTCCACCCTCTCTATCAGTTTTCCTACCCTTCTAATTAGGCATATCAATACCTCTTCAGAGTGTTTTAAGGGTTTAGAGAACCAATATGAACTTCTGGAGAAAAAAGAAATAAATTGTTCACAATTGTTTAAGCCAGCTGGGTACCATTCAATAGATGGTATCTTTGAAGCTACATTTTAAGAGGCTTGGTAGTGTCCTCTCTCGCCATCCCATCAAAATCCCTTCACTTATAAAACACACGCACGCACACGTGCGCGCGCGCACACACACACACACACACACACACACACACACACACACAGTTCAGCAATTCTTAATCCCTGTCCAAGCAGCTGGGTTCAATGATGTGAAATATTTCTCCTAGCTCCACCCCTCCTATTGAATATGCTCAGAGAAAGTGGTGACTCCAATCCAGGAGCACCTGCTTCTATGACTCCCAGACCATAAAATTGATGGAACTATTCTTTATTAAGTTGTGACTGCCTTTACTCCCTCATTCCTCAAATGGGACCCAGGTCAATCTTAAAACTACCGTACTCTTATTCCAAATGTTACTCGGAGGATGGTGGGAATGCAAAAACAGAAGTGTTAGGAAACTTCATTTGAGGACTGAGTTCCATCTGTAAATTGCAAGTACACTTTGATCTCCTGTAGCCCTCCGTTCAACAAACTACCACATCTGCAGTATGGCTGGGTCTGCCTCTGCCAAACCAATGACTGCAACTCTGGGTAATCTGAATGCCAGATCAACTTCTCCTTCCCCGGTTCACTGTTACCAGCCAACTACCTGCCCCAAAGTGTCACATTTAATGCAGAAGGCAGGATTTATACATTAGTTCAACAAGAAAGAAACTACTCCTATAAAAAACAAATGCAATCTGAAAACATAGCAGCCTCAATGCTGCTTTAAAAAATAGTGACTGGTAAACCAAACATCAATCTCCAAAAGAATTTAAATGGCAATTGAAGTAAACAACATGGAAATATAAGGAAAATTTTTATAATGAAATTTATTTCTTGTCTTCCATCAACCATACATGGGAAAGGAAATGAAGGTTCTTAATTAAATTCAGAATTTTTGTTTTTGCTTTTGTGTTGTTTGGGATTTTTTGCTGTTGCCGTTTGATATTTTTGCTTGAGGCACTCTTGCTGTATTCACAGGCAATTGACTCCTTTCACACTGATGCCATCTTGATGCCACCTTGAATATTATGATGCTATAAAGGCAGAAAAGCAGCAGGAAATGCCGCAACTGCATCTGCCATTGCTGTTGGCTGAACAAACTCCGTTTACAAGCACTATAAAAGACAAATTCACTTTAATATTCAGAGTGCCTCCCCGCGTTATTCTGTTAGATCAGAAATGTAGCAACAAGAATCCTCAGCAACACTTATCTCTAAGTCAAGGCCAACTTTTTCAGAGCACCACAGACTGAAAGCTTCTCTTCTTGAGTTGGCCTGATGGGAGGCTGAAACAATAAATCAATACTTATATAAGAATAAGGACACACTGGGAAACCAAAGACTATTTGAATTAAGCTTCATATGCCTTTTACCTAGGGTAATACCTTGCCTTTTCCAAAATTCAGAATTATACCATTAAACATAGTGGTCAAATTCTCATCAAAATAAGTCATAGAGAATTCTTTTCCTTTAGAATTTCTGAGGGGGAGTTTTCAAAGTTTTTATATTAGAAAAAGATTAAAAGTTCTATTTGTAAAGTTCATTGGGTAAGAGAAAGCACACCCTCTCCATTTATAATAGCTGTCATAGCCTTGGCAAAGGGAGTGTTCTGAATATTCTACCTAAGAATTATTTACAAGGCACTCTATCAAAGCTCAACCTTATTTATTTCTGACAAGACAAACACCCAGAAATAAAGGACATCTTTTTATTCCTTCTGAATCTGTCAATTCCATTGCCTCTGTGTCAGGAGCATGAATGATTGGGAACTTCATTCTGTGTGTAACACAAGGAGGTTGGTATAGTCGGTGAATGCAAAATGAACATGGAGCAAGGTGGAAAATGTCAGCTGCCCAATTGCAGGTGTAAGAGTCCCCTTCCAAAGAGGGAGGGCGTGAAATGGAAAGAGCTCTGGACTGAAAGGATTGAGATTTAGATTCTGACCCAGGGTTGTGAACCTGAAGCAAATCACATTACTTTTCTGGGTCTTAGCTTCTTTGTGTAAGTAATAAAGTATATCAGTTAGGCCTATTTGGGCTGCAGATGATAGAAACCCAATTTAAAATACTTTAAATGAAAAAAAAATTGAATGTATTATCTCATACACTCAAAATTTCCAGCTAGTAAGCCTCAGGAAAGGCATGATGCTCAAAAGGTATAACAGTAAACTATCTCTTTTAACCCTTTAGCTCTGTGTTCCTTTCCATTGGTTTCATTCGCAGAGAGGGATGTCTAGAAAAATAGAAAGACTGCTTGGTAAGAGTAATTACTAGGTTGTATAGAGACAAAGAAGATTGAATGCTCTCAAATTCCTTTCAATGTTGTTTACATTATGTTAGGTATTGACATAGATTATATATATATAATCTACGTTTTTTGTTGTTACAAGATAGCCACGGCCAGTGGTTATAGCCGAGGTTCATTTATTAGTGTCAGAACCACAGTAGATGAAAGGTTTTATGTGAAATGAAAGAGTCTTCTGGAAAGTACTCGGTCCAAACATTTTTCATCTCTCATCTACATACCATCAAGGCCTATGAAACATATGTAATGAAAGCTATAAGATTTTGCAGAGGGCATTATTTTAGAGGGCAATATGTGATCTCACGCATATTGGTAGCATTTTGTGCATTAGTATACGTTTGTGCAATGGCGAGTAGTAACCCAAATCCATGAGCGGTATAATTCATTCGGTAGGTTGCTATGCAGTCTGAACAGATTCAGCTGTGTACTTTAAAGACTGAACTTGAAACAGGAGCAGCAAAGACTGGGAACACTTCATAATTAGTGAATACATGTGACCTACCTGATGAGAAATGGTTTCCAACAGTGTGAAATGTAACACTGCGTGAGTATTGATCAAGAAAGGCTAGGTTATGCTGCAGTAACTATTTCCCAAACCTCAGTGGATCAAAAAGCAAAGATTCCTTTCTCATTCACATTACATATTCATGTGGGTCTATAGGGAAACTCTTTCATCATCCAGGGACCCAATCTGGTAGAGAAATTATGTCTTGAGTGTTGCTGATCTGATAGCTCTCGCAAAGGGAACAAAATATTTTGTGGAATTTCCCACAGGTAATTTGATGCTCCTCCTGGAAGTAACACATATTACTTCTGCTCAAAACTCCTTTATAAAAATTGGCCACATCATCTCACTCAACCACAAGGGAGCCAAATAGTACAAGTCTATCACGTATCTGGAAGGTGGAAACTGTATATGCTTTTGTTAGAAACATTGATGACTACCACAGAATACAATTGCAATGGAATAAAAGTAATGAAGACTAGACCAGATCAGAAAAGAGACTGTACTGTAGATTGCATAAAAGTAGAAGATCACCTGAACATGAGTGAGAAGGAATTGGAAGTGATTAGCAGACCATGCTGTAGGTATAACTGCACATTATAAAATAATTGCTAACCATTCAATATGCACTGTTCAGTTCTTTCTGTGGGTTCTATTCCTTCCATATTATTTTGTTATCTTTACAAAGCCCTAAGTTAAAATCCCTTTGGACAATATTATGGAAATGCATCTTAATTCCTGAACTAGCCAATATCCCTTTGCATGAGGAGAAGAAAGAAGATTAGTAACCTCTATTACCTGATATAGAATATCACATTGCCCCTATGAGAATGAGCACCATTACCCAGACACACATGAAGCATACCATTCCTTCCCTTCTTGGTGTACAAATTATAAAATTAACTAATTTAGTGTACACTATGTTTTAAGCATTATAGGAACGTATTATGGGAATTTCTTGGACTGAAATCTCAGACCTTATCCTGACTTGAGGGAATTTACTGTAAGGCTGATTTAGCTTGCAGCCTCCTCAGACCCCCAGCCCACCTCCCACAATCTCTGGCCTAATGGCATAAGTGCCACTCTCATGATTCATGATGGGAATGGTTTCGATCAGTATGGGCATCTTAACTTACGTAGCTTTTATGACTTTGCCTCATTTGCTATGGAAACGGAAGCACAGGAAAACCTTCTTATTAGCCACTTTCACTTCTCACAGAAACTTTCACTATAACGATATTTGGTGTGTGGTGTGTGGTGTGTTTGAATGGTTCCAATTTCAAGACTGCTGCCAGGTTGTCCCTGGTTCACAGAGTGAACTTGCTCTTATTGGGCCAACTTCACAAGTCTATTATGAAAAGGTGATTTAAAAATATAATTGTCTATCCCAGTAAAGTTTACAGAGAGGGATAAATGATAAATATAAAATGGCATAATGATCTCAAGAACAACAGTCTTGTGTCAATTTTGAAGGCATAAACAGTGAGTGTGTTACTACTCTGGCTAGGAAAGCATCTTTTACAAACAAGAGAAGATGGTAAGTGATTTCACTCATTTAGATTAATGTTTGAGTTAAAGGGAAATTAGAGGTCTGTCCCATTTTACAATGAAGTAACTGAGACCCAGCTTGGTTTGATGACTTTCCCAAGGTCCTGTTATTAATTTGGACCAAAGCTCCAACCAGAATATAGACCCTTCATCTACTGTTCTTTCAAATGACAAGTATTATAACAATGTAAAGTCCAGTTAAGCTCTAGTCAGTATTTTTACATATCTCCTACTGATAGAGAAAGGAATTTATTAAGGAACATATTTAGTTTTCAGGAAAGTTCTCATTCCTCATTAGAGTTTAAGAGTCCTCATGGAACCTCTAGATAATCACTCACAGACTGCTTAAGATCCTGAATGAGTCTAAGACTAATGATTTTGCAAATTCAACAGAATTTGGTTATCTGTGGGCTAGAATGACCCTGTCCTGAAAAAAGAGCTGCCTAGAATTTTTTTAAAATCTTAGATAAGGAAAGTTTTATTAGACTTTAAAGCTTTACTCTTTCAAATGAATTAAGGAAGAAAATCTGACTCATTGAATATTATAAAAT
>NW_012134525.1:5380616-5381185 GCF_000956105.1 Propithecus coquereli | reverse complement strand
CATGTGGATTAAATAAGTTTCTTATAGAAGACAATTGTTGGACATTTTCTATTTAATCTCATAATCTGTCTTTTAATTGGAATGTTTTGATTATGTACATTTAATAATTATCAATATTACTGGGCTTAAATATACTATCTTGTTATTTGTTGTCTACTTCACCCATGTTTTCCTTTTTCCCTATTTTCCTGTCTTTTCTTGGGTTGAGTATTTCATACAATTTTGTTTTTTCTCCATGATTGGCCAATAAGCACATGAAAAAGTGCTCAACATAATCATTTTTCATAGAATTATATAGTAAAATCACAATGAGATACCACTTCACACACACCAGAATGGTTAAAATTAAAAAGACTAACAATTCCAATTGTTGAAGAGAATGTGCAGCAAATGGAACTCATATAAACTATATACATATACCAAAAGACATGAAATCTTATGTCCACAAAAAGTCTTATGGAAGAAAAATCATAGTAGATTTATCGTACTAGCCAAAACCTGGAAACAGTCCAGGTATCTATCAACAGGAGAATATGTATTTTTTTAAACTGTGGTATATTCATATATAA
>NW_012134525.1:5372567-5374906 GCF_000956105.1 Propithecus coquereli | reverse complement strand
GGCTTTGTGGATCTTGTTTGGTGTTTATTTTCTACTTCGTTAATTTCTGTACTTTATTATTCTCCTTATTTATGTTTTAATTTAATCTACTGTTCTTTTCTAACTTCTTGAAATAGGTGCTTAGATCTTTGTTTTCCAGTGTTTTTTCTTTTTCTAACGTCCGCATTTAAGGCCACAATTTTCCTTCTAAGCACAGCTTTCTTTGTGTCCTACTAGATGTTATATGTATTGTATTATTATCATCATTCAGTTAAAATGATTTCTAGTTTCCATTGTAATTCCTTTTTTACCACGAAGGATATGTAGAAGTAGGTTGCTTTATTTCAAAAGATACGAGGATCTCTTATTTGAAGTTTTGGTATTAATTTCTACTATAATTTCAGGGTGAAATAGAAAGATGACCTTTATGATTTCAACACTTTAAAATCTCTTGAGACCCCCTAGACAGAAATCATGATATTCAGCTATTTTTTTCCTGGTAAAAACCTAAGAAGGGAAAGAAAGTCATGCCCTACCGCCCCCTGCCCCCAGCCCTCATTTGTGGCTGGAGTGAACAATCTCACCTGTGCTTGCTCAGCCTCCACACATGGTCTTCTGGCCTCACCATGTGACATCCCTGACAGGTCCTGTGCCCAGAGGTCAGTGGCTGCCACAGGCGGTACAAGTACAAGTGCTCAGACTACAGAGGCTGAGATGACTAATCCCTGTGTCCTCAGGACAGAGGAGAGGGAGGAAGAAAGACGTCCCCACAAGCCAAGTATCGTCACTGGCCCCTGCCCTGCCTGCCCTCTGGGAAAGGCTGCTTCTGAACACCAAAGTCAACACCAGTGATAGACTGTCCTGAAGGATAGGCTTAGCCTAATCTGTCCTGCCCGCTCGTCCTTGCGCCAGTGATCAACAACAGACTTGTCCTGATGAGCAGCTGTTCCACAGCTGGAGGTTGCCTCTACTGCAAATAGATGGCCCTGCTTTCTTGTGAATCTTATGCTCTGTGGAGTCCCTGATTTATTGATTATAGCCATGACATATCTAAAATCTGGTAATCGAGCTTTGGTTGGCAGAAGAAAAGACCAAAAAATCTCTCTCTTGTCCAAGCACACCTCTCCAAAGAAAGCAGCCAGGACAGAACCGTGCAATCTTGTCCGACTTTCTGCCCTTGAGTTCTTGCTTCATCAAGGGCTACAGCTGGTGTTTCTCCAGGCTCTTTACAGGAAACTGTGAAGGAAGAATTGTTTAAAGCTTTTGGAAGAAAATATAGGAAATATTATGGCATAAGTATAAGGAACAATATCTTAAGTAAAACCTTGAAAGTGCTAACTGCAGAAAAAAAAATTGATAAATAAATCTGACTGCATTAAAATTCAGGGCTTCTGCTTACCAAAAGAACCCTTTGAGAAATAAAAGGGCAAGCTACCTGTGAGGAGATACTTGCAACACATATTTTGAATAATAAGACTTTTTATTGTGGTAAAATACACATAACATAAAATTTACCATCTTAACCATTTCTAAGTGTATAGCTCAGTGATATTAAGCACATTCATGCTGTTGTGCAACCATCGCTATCATCCATCCCCAGAACTCTTTTCACCTTGCAAAACTGAAACTCTATACCTATTCAACAATAGTGTCCCAATTCCCCCTACCTCAGCAACAACCATTCTACTTTCTGTCTCCATGAATTTGACTACTTGAGGTACTTCATATAAGCAGTATCACAAAGTATTTGTCTTTCTGTGACTGGCCTATTGCACATAGCACAATATCCTTGAGGTTCATCTATGTTACAGCATGTGTCAGAATTTCCTTCCTTTTAAGGCTGAATAATATTCCATTGTGTGTATATACCACATTTTGCTCATCTATTCATCTGTTGAGGGACCTGTGTAACCTTACACATTTTAGCTACTGTGAATAATGCTGCTATGAACGTGGATTTACAAATACCTCTTAAAGATCTTACTTTCAATAATTTGGGGTATATACCCAGAAGCAGAATTGCAGGCCTATATGACATTACATTTTTAATATCTTTAAGGAACCACCATATTATTTTCCATAGCAGCTGTACATTTTACATTCCCACCAACAGTGTAACAGGGCTCCAATTTTTCCACATCCTCACCAATACTTGTTATTCTCTATTGTTGGTTTAATTGTTTTCTGATAGCCATTCTAATGAATGTGAGGTGGTATCTTGTTGTGGTTTTGATTTGCATTTCCATAATGATTAATGATGTTGAGCATCTTTTCATGTGCTTATTGTCCATTTGTATATCTTATTTGCAGAAATATCTATTTAAGTCCTTTTTCCATTTTTGAATCGGGTTTTTGTTGTT
>NW_012134525.1:5371722-5372517 GCF_000956105.1 Propithecus coquereli | reverse complement strand
GCCCACAATATTTTAATCTGTCTCAGAAAATTATTTCTCAATTGATATCTATGTAACTGATGTCTTATCAGCTATACACAATTTTTATAATATTTACAGTTGCAAACTTAATCTTTCTTTCCTATGACTTTTGAAAAAATTGTCTTCTGACATCCAATGGGATTGCTGAAAAAGTGTGGAATTGGTACAGAGCTACAGAAATGAACCAATGGAACAGAAAACGGAGTGTCCAGAAAGAGAAACAGACCCACAAGTGCATGGAAACTTGATCTGTGAGAAAAATGGCAACACAGAGCAATGAAGCCAATACCATTTTCAATAAATGCTACTGGATCAATTGGGTGATATCTATATGAAAAAGAAAAATAAAACTTGACCCCTGTCTCACACGAGAGACAAAAGTGAAATCTGGATGGATTATGGATCCAGAAGTAAAAGGGAAAACAGTCAGGCCTCTAGAAGACAGCATTACAGAATATCTTCATGACTTTGAGAAAGAAAAGATTTTCCAACCATAAAGAAATGCTTGATAATATATCTTGATATTCAGTTTACACAATATCCAAGTTTTTCAAGATGATTTAGCTATTTTTGGCCTTTTGCATTTTGAATAACTTTTAAAATTAGTATTGTCAATTTCTACACACAAGTATGGGGGATTTTGATTGGGATTTTATTCAAAATATAAGTATACCTGAGGAAACTGACATCTTTACAGTATTGAGTTTTACATTTAGTTAGGTCTTCTTCATTTATTTCAATGATTTTTTATTATTCTAAGAATGGAAGTATTGA
>NW_012134525.1:5353455-5361187 GCF_000956105.1 Propithecus coquereli | reverse complement strand
TGTGTATTCTTTAATTTGGTCTATTTTCCCCTATGGGTGATCAGCACATTGCTTTTCTTCCAAACAGCTACAAATATTTTTTAAAGTTGTTTTGGCTTTCAATGTTATATAGGCTAATACAGAAAATCATTCCATATATGAAATCATAAAACATGTAATATATTTTAAATTGTGCTTATGGTAACCAGTTATTAAACCACGTTAATGCTTACAATGAACTAATTGTACAGATAATGGTCCCTGTTTCTACTTGTCTTCTAGCTACCTCAGAGCTTTCAACTTTCTTAATGGCTGGAATAATCTAGGAAAGATAGGGCACAAAATAAATATGATTATGTGTGCCATAATAACAACTATAATCATATACAGTATCTGTGCAACATGTTTACAAATCACTATTACATATATGTTCTCATTTATTATAAGACTTTAAACAAAGCTGTGAAGGTTTACTCCCATTGTGGGGATAAGAAAACTGAGATTAAGACTCAGGATTTCCAGGCATGTTACAGCAAGTAAGTGACAAATGTAGGTCTTCAATGAATGCTTCTAATTCCTCATGTGTTCTCCCACTCTCTAGGGAAACAGATGGGCATTTTATGTCTCTAAGATCTGCCTATCTCTTACCTGAGGATATATCAGTGTTATGGGTTGAATTGTGTCCCTCAAAAATGTTGAAGCCCTAAAACCCCAGGACCTATGAATATGACCCCAAATAGGGTCTTTGCAGATGAGGCAATCAAGTTAAGATGAGGTCGTTAGGGCAAGCCCTAATTCAATGTCCTTATTAAAAGGAGAAATTTGGACACACAGAGAGATACACATATAAGGAAGATGTTGTGGACACAGAGAATGTATCTACAAGCCAAGGGATGCCTGAGGCTGCCAGAAGATAGGAGAGAGGCCTGGAACAAATTCTCCCCCACATTCCTACAGCTGGAAATTAGAATTTTCTATTAACTTATGCCCACATTTCTGGAGTCCTGGCACCCAACCTAATTTTTGCCAATCTCCTTCCCAAAGAGATTGGATGTTGCCAATGAATGAAATTCCACTCCAAAATGTGAATATTTACCAAAATCTTGACGGTGCTTCCTGTTTTCTATTTGGCCATTGTCCTTGAAAATCCCAATGCCGTGCCCGACCCACACTCAGATAAGGTCACCTGTCTAAATCAGGCTTGAATGCATCATGTAATAGCTACCACTTCTTGAGTGGCTCTTATCATGACTGTGATGGATATGTAACTCATTTATATCTCACAATAATCACAAGAGATAGGTATACTATTATCCCGATTTTACAGAGAAAGAAACTGAAGCTCAAGAAAGTTGGTAAAGTCCTATCTCTCACCCATCTCTAGTTTTACTATGTTTCACTGCCCCAGTTGTTAGCAGTCTCCAGGATGTCAAACAAATAGATGATTTAAATATTGGTGTTAGTGTTGAGAAAATGAAGAACTATTCATGACTGGATTCTTAAAATATTTCTGCAAGTCAAGGGGTTTCTGATTTTTTGCTTTCCAAGAGATTGATGGAAGAACTTATCAGTTGACAGCTATTCATAAAAAGTATTTCTGATGATTAATCTTCCTGCAATTTTTGTCATGTATCTCAGAAGAATTTTAAAGTAAATGACATTGCTATAACAAAACTCCTTCCACTCCCATCTACTTTTTGATAAATAATATTTCGCAGACATAATATAAAAATGAAAAATTGGAATAAAATTGATGTTGATTCTTATTTCATTTAATGATAACATAAATATCTGAACTAACTTGAAACTACCCCTTGCATCTTCAAAAAATAATGACCCTGGTATAGATGCTATTAAGATATCAAAGAGCTAGACTAGCTCTCATTGATTGACAGAATCATATTAGATGACTGAAATGCCAGATTTGGAAATCAACATGGAATTCCTGAATGGAGAATATCACCTCTTTGAGGTAACTCCACGGAGAACAGCCATCCTAACCAACAAGAGAAGCATTTGGTCAACTATAAATAACTGGCAGGCTTTGATATAGAGAAAGTCTAAATGTAATATGTCAATAAGAATCATTATCTCTCTCCCACTAAAGTTTAACAGGCATGGAGTGGTAAAGAATTACATGGTGGCCCTATTGAAAAGCTTTTATGATCTGAGTTAAATCTGTCTTTTCTTATATACAAGTTCAGTGGTACATCATAATTTTCTACTCTAACAACCATATTAAAAATAGAAATTGGGACAAAAAATTTCATTTCTGAGAGTTGCGTTCAACATCTCAATAATGGGCAAAATTACAGGTTGCTATGAGAATTAAATTACACAAGGCACGGTTTGGAAAGCACCTTGTATTTAATTTGTTAGAGAATGAACGTATAAGTAGGTAAGTATAGATCAAGACTTAATTTTTATAGCAAAGCAAGAAGAATCTTTAGTTGGCTCCCTTTCCCTATAATCCTTTTATCTCTGGTGTGGGCAGTATTGACACTGGAAGAATCTACATTGATTGCAAAGGCATGGAGAAAAGGAAATATTTACATTTCCCTTTTGACTAAGCATTAGAGATGCCCCTTAAATAACCCTAGCAGCTGGGGACATGAAAGCTATGTTTGTAATTCCATTCTTTCGTTAACACTTATTAAGCACCTGATACGTGCTAGAAGCTAGGACTATAAAGTTCAAGAAAAAATTAACCTTTACTTACTCTTGAGTAAGTATGAAAGAATAATTACAATGTAATGCAAAATATACTTTCATAAAGGTATATATGATGGCAAAAGAGGGAACTAAAAGAGGTAAGTAGAATCACAAGGGAGGTGACATTAGAGGTGATATTTATAAAATGTCCTGTATTTCGTCAAAGGGGTGAGGAAAGAGACCATGGTGGGTGTGATCATTACTGAGCCGGCATATGGTTGGCACACAATAACCATTTGTTGTCAACACATCTTTTATTGAATAATTATTTTTTGTCAATGACTTAATGAATTGGGTATATTAAAAAGGAAAAGTCTGTATGCTTAGATCTTAATATGTATGTTGGATGACTTCAGATAAGCTGCAAAAGTATTTGGGCTTCTTTTGTGCACGGCTGCCTATAATTGTTTAAATCATACCATGAAGGCAAGGCTAAAGAGGAAACCCTCTGGATTCACACAAAACAAACCTTCACCAGGAAATTCTTACCCTATTTGCATCATGAGTTCTAGTCTTTACTTTCTTAACTTAAATACTCCTAGTACCTTCAAACACTTTTAATCTGATATGAATCTTAGCCCTTCTCTACAGTAGTTGGCTTTTGTCTGCAGACAAGCACTAGTCTTTTAAATGTCCCAGTTAAATTTCGGGGGAGGGGGGGCAATACTCAAACGTATTGTTGCAAATGCAGAAGACAGTAGAACAGCAAAAGTAGCTTCATTTAAAGATTCATTTATACGTTATTTGATTTCTACTATACAGTACTCCATTGGGAAAAAACAAAGATGTCAACACGGCGTATCTGGGCAAGACTTCGTCATGATTTACCAAGTATTAACTCTTTATTTCCACTCTTTTTTTCTGTTGCTAGGAAGAAAAACAAACCATATAACAGTGAGGAAATACATTCTTAGCATTGGAATAACCCATTCATTGCTAGAATGTAACTTTAAAAACCAGAATATTCCTTAGACTTCACCCAGGAGCCCAGCAACCCTCTCACCAAAGTTCGTGTCTGGATAAGACTGAGAAGAAAGAAAACATCGAATCCACAATCCATAATCTCCTCATCCTGGTCTTAAGCAAGTTCACAGCCCTGCATGGATATGCTCTTAGACCCTTTATATCCTAACACTTATCTCCTCTTTCCTCATTCTGGGCCATTCTAGAGTCCCAAACATTTTCTGCTGAAGATGACACAAAATTCCTCTCTTTTGGGCAAATAATCTCTGAGAATTTTGTAAATAGCACAGCCAAAGCAACTACAACTTCTTATTCTCACTAACAATCAAGAACAATACAAGCAGTACAGGGGATGGCACAGTTTTTGAGACCTAATGGCTTCCACGTTGATGCATATGAAATGATGGACACCATTCTAATATTGTACCTAGACATGGTCACCCCTAGAAACTGTCATCAATTATCTGGGGAGGAGACAAGGGCTTTTTTCCTCTATACCGCCATCTCTCAGTTGTGAAATTCAGGAGATCTACCATATGCTCATAGAAGCCATTCATCCCTTGTAAACCATGGTTGCATTTTATTCTCCAGTTAGTTCTCTTTGACTATTCCCCAACTTTCAGGTAAGTCTTATGTTAATTATGCAAATACCCCAACTTTGGCATAAATGTTAATAGACAGATGGATTCTCCCTTAGACAAAAAGTTCAAAGGGAGCAATGCCATACACTCATGCCATCATCTTCAGATTGATGCCAGTAAATATTTGCAAGAACCACTCTAGAAAAAGGAAAACAAAGTCTGGCTTTAGACCCTAGTTAAGCCTCTCACTAATGGAAGTTCTCTCTTTGCTGCCAACTGAAGAATATGGTCTTATTAAGGAAGGTGGCAATGTATACATACCTTTATTTGAGATTCTAACCAACTCTAAGCCTGTGGGATCCAAGGTCTGAACATAGTAAGAGTGCTGAACACCGATAGGAACTCAAGCTGAGTTCCTGGGCTCATCTCTGTAAGAGTGGCCCCACGTTTCTCTAGAATCCCAAATAACACTCTATTGTCCTTTAGACTTCAAGAGCTGTGGGAGAAACATAAAAAATGGAATCCCTTGTTAATGACCTCAGAAATCTCTAAATCCCATCCACAGAAATCTCTAATCAAATCACTAAAAGTCCCAGGGAAGGCTTCGCTTTTAGGGATAGTTCAGTATCGAGGCAAACCCACGTTGCACTTCAACTCCCGTGCAAGGAGGGAAGTCCCTGGTTTGGTGCTGTTCACTCATCGCAGCCGCTGGGAGGAGGGCCCTGCCTTCCTGCCCAGCTCTCTCACTGTGCACGCTCAGGGTGCACTTCCTCCCGCGGACCATCAGGACAATGACTAGTATCATGCTAAGATGTTAAAAAGGATTGAACTGTAAGAACAAATGTTTCTCTACTCCATTCAGGTTTAGATAAGAAAGTTGCAAATGTTTTCTCAAGAATCAATGATTTTGGGCAGAAACATTGGCCCTGACACAGTCCAGGAGCTCCCCACGAGATTCCCACGTCTCAAGTATGTCGAGAATGGTTGATGACACTATTCTCTAATTACCCCCTACCCCTTTCCATATCATTTATAATAGAAAGTACATTTTAGATTTCCATGAACTTCTGGAGACTTTGAAACTAACTATAACTACTTACTGGCTGAACTCCAAGAGATCCTTTGTTGAGCTATATGGCTTGGTTTGCTTTACACCAACTCTTCCTCAAAACAGTCATATTAGGAGAAAAAGAAAGACTTGCAATAAATGTATTACTTGCTGGTCCTTAGGGCTTCAGTTCTCTGAGCCTCTGCCCTACTTTTAAAAAGCTGGAGGATGGGGAAGACAGTATCATCTTTAATTCTACCATTTACTCCCCTGGTGAGGACATGCAGTGAATCAAACATGGGAAGTAGCAAAAAATGGCTTTAAGAAGTTTTACAAGCATAAGCTTTGAATGGCTTTAGGTATCTTTGGAAAGAGGTGCTTAAGGGGCAGAAACTAGAACATCCATAAGTCCTTACATATATAGGTATTTCTGGATATCTAGAAACAAAATGGTAGCAACATCCTCTACCTCCTTCATCTCTTTCCAATGCTGCCATGAAATTGATCATATGTTCTAGGTTCTCCCCATGCCCTCCTTTACAGGGAAAGCTAAACCCAGGTCATCTCCACTTCTGTCCTAGAACAAGATTCCAACATACATTTGTAAGTGCCTGGTCAGCTGCTCTTATAGTCACTCTTCATAGATGTCCTTCTTTTGATTGTGCTTCCAGGTCAGAAATCCACCTAGATCCTGAAAACTCTTAAAACTTGGGCCTCATATTTCTCAACGCTATTGTGTTCTCAAGCTTTGAACAAGTGCTTGCAATAAGGTATGTACACCTAGGTACAATGTCAAAAACTGTACAGGAATTCTCCACTGTTATTGAACTGAGCAGCAAATGTCAGAGTTCACTTATCTGAAGTACTGTTTTAGCTAAACGCTCATCAGGGACTTCACAGGATTCACTGGCCTCCTGGGGATATAAGCACATTCTACGAATCCAGAATAAACTCAATCAGGCCACAGAGGCCCTTTAGCCCCATTATTTCCAGACATCTGACCGAAATTTAACCTCTTCCCACAGTATAGCTGCATACCAAGTAGGACAGAATTACTCTTCATTTTTTCAGGGCCTTCCCAGTGCCTGACCCTGGAATAGAAATCAAAAAAGAAAAATGACCATTTATAATAGTTGTCCCCACTCATTTTAACTGGTGAGGTGAACCAAGAATTAAGCAGCATTTGTTGGTTTTTTTCCTGTCAGGACATCCACAAATATGTTTTTGATTATAGTAATATAATTTAATAATAGAAATTTTCTAAATGGGAAAAAGATAGCAACAGTTCCAATATTCTAACAAATAAGCTTTTAATAGTTCCAAAAATTAAAGGGTAGTCTTATCTATGGATAAATATGCTTATGTTGTCTTGGTGCCTAGAGAAACTTTACCTAGTGGTTCATGACAAGGGATATGGGGAAGGCCCTGGGTACCCAAGGGCCTGGCTAACTCCTGTCCCTAAGCCAACTGGGGAAAGGGCAGGCATAGGTACAGGTGGAAGATCTTGGCCCAGGCCCAGGCTCCCTAAACAAAGTGGGAGTAGCAGACAAATAGACCCCTCAGCAAAGGCATGGAAGATGGTAGGATAGGAACAGGCAACTGGTGCTGTAGGGCCAGAAACTTAATTTAGCACAATCCAAGTGAGCTTGGGAAACACACCTGGGCACAGACTGGTCAAAACAGGCTTTTTCATCATTCATTTTGAAAACTCGTTTTTTGCGTACCAAGTGAAAAATACATTATTTAGAAACACAAATTTAGTCTCAGCTTACTCAATGCTCAACCTGGGCACTGTTTTTTTTTTTCTTTATAGTAAAATCAATACAGAATTTTGAACCATTTTAAATGAATTAGAAGCAGCCTGCTCAGAAAATATATCTGATTATTAAGAGATATTATTCTCACAAAGGACCTGAAGATAAATTTCAAGATATTTCCTCATTAATAACACGCAGAGGGGCTCTCTTTTTTCCCCTTTGATGACAACATTCAGATTTGAACAATACTATGCTCAAAAAAAGCTGTCTCCACCTTAGCAAATTCAAAGCACAGTATTTGAGATATAGTGAATTTTGAAAAACACACTACAACTCCGGATATTTGAGACTCCTTTGTATGTACATATACTGCTTCTGAGGCCAAGGTAAACTGAAAACTTCATTTGTTATGGTATTCTTTTTAATATAAATGTATATTTGACATATCAATTACTTTTAGAGGAATTTTAGTACTGTATTACAATGCTAACATGTATTTAAGATAGCTAGCTTATAAGTAATTGACCAACTACTTAGCTTAAAATGAAATGAAAGTAATTCTCAAACTATTTTTGCATATATATTCATAATATTTGTGTCTGGCTTTGGTATAAAGGTTATAGTAAAGTCATAAAATTGTTGAGGAACTGTTTCTCTTTTCTCCTCCTTAAAAATTTTGCCTTAGGCCAGGC
>NW_012134525.1:5351089-5353405 GCF_000956105.1 Propithecus coquereli | reverse complement strand
CCTGGCCACTATGACTTCTTAACAAAGTCGCTCCCTGCGGTAGCTCCAAGGGGTTCTGGGCAAGAGAAGTTACCAACAATAACCTTCGAAGTAGGGAAAACCCCTTGAGACTGACCTTACTCAGGCAGCATAGCATAAATATTGCAGCAGTTCTGTAGGAAGGAAAGGTATAATTTGGGCCCACGACATTGCTCTGACACATATGGCACAGACTGTGGCTAGAGAGAGGCAGACCCAGTGTTGACAGTCCCAGAGGATGGATCCTTCTAGCAAAAGGGGAGCTTCACTGGGTTACTCCTGCCAGCAGAAGCCTGTGCTGTGCAAACAATCTTTTATCCAGGGATGCCAAGTCACGTTAGTCCTTAACCCAGGTAGGAGACAGACACTCTGTGGGACTTTGAGTTACCGAGGGTCAGTATCATTTGCTATATATATTGACTTTTCTTACATTTAAATAAACCAAATGCCTTCTACCTTATGTCCTGTGTGATTTTGAGGCACGGAGTTAGTGTGGGTTTATTAGACTCTCCGTTGAGAGATTTTTCTCAGGTGGCAGTCTGAGCCCAGAGAAGCATGACCACTCCACCAAAAGATCCCAGCTGTTCAGAACACCAGCATTTCCCACACGTGGGTTATACTGATACTTGGCTTCTAAGGCAAATGGATTCAAAGAGCCAGGAATTTGAGTTCCCTTAAGAAAATGTCCAATTTATAACTAAATTTAGACCTAATATGTCTTCTCAGTAGCAGCTTAAAACTGAATGTTCCTCACCTCCTTTCTTATAATGAGGAAGATAATAAATCTTGCCACACTCACACCTTCAACTCACTGGGAAAGTGAAAATTCTTCCTTAGGAAATCTTTCTGCCCCATCGTCACACCCATCTCCCAGTGTAAGTAAGGTGCTCCTCCTACATACTCTTGCAGCAGTCTGTATGTTCCCAATCATTGCAATTTTAACACCATATTCTAATTGTTTGCTTATTGTACTTCTTTACTAAACCATAAATCCCATGAAGGGTACTTGTCTGGTTTCTGGCTCTGCCCTCTGGACTTGAGAGTACTGCCTGGCATAGTGTTGATTCATTAAATACTTACTTAGTGTCAACTAGCTAATATAGTTTTCACTTAATCACATTCCGTGGACTTGCATATGGTTATCTGTGTCATTCAAAGGACAGAGACCATGCTGATGAAGTTACATGGTAAAGGGTCTAGTCAAAGAGCTGTGCTCATTTTCTCTTGGTTTCTATTTGTTTGGTGCCTAATAGGAGGGATTAGAAGGTTGCTTCTGTACTGATTCTGCCAAATACTGAACTGTCTACACATATTTGAGGTTCAGGCAGTTGAATCTGTGCTAATGACCCCTGCATGAATCTCTCTCTCCTGGGAAGCTATTTTTCTCTCCCTAGCAGGGGCTGTTTCTCCTAAGTCATTTTTCAATGTCTGCAGCGGTCATAATAGCGATCTGTCAGTCTCCAAAACTTTTACCAAGCATGCAGAATAAAAGGCTGAGGAAATGCATTTAGCCAAAGATTGAAGTTTAACTCATAGCAGTTAGAACCCAGTTTGACCCTGCATAGTCTTATGCCAACATTGTATTGACAGAGGAATAAAATGTATATGTGTATTCTTTAATTTGGTCTATTTTCCCCTATGGGTGATCAGCACATTGCTTTTCTTCCAAACAGCTACAAATATTTTTTAAAGTTGTTTTGGCTTTCAATGTTATATAGGCTAATACAGAAAATCATTCCATATATGAAATCATAAAACATGTAATATATTTTAAATTGTGCTTATGGTAACCAGTTATTAAACCACGTTAATGCTTACAATGAACTAATTGTACAGATAATGGTCCCTGTTTCTACTTGTCTTCTAGCTACCTCAGAGCTTTCAACTTTCTTAATGGCTGGAATAATCTAGGAAAGATAGGGCACAAAATAAATATGATTATGTGTGCCATAATAACAACTATAATCATATACAGTATCTGTGCAACATGTTTACAAATCACTATTACATATATGTTCTCATTTATTATAAGACTTTAAACAAAGCTGTGAAGGTTTACTCCCATTGTGGGGATAAGAAAACTGAGATTAAGACTCAGGATTTCCAGGCATGTTACAGCAAGTAAGTGACAAATGTAGGTCTTCAATGAATGCTTCTAATTCCTCATGTGTTCTCCCACTCTCTAGGGAAACAGATGGGCATTTTATGTCTCTAAGATCTGCCTATCTCTTACCTGAGGATATATCAGTGTTATGGGTTGAATTGTGTCCCTCAAAAATGTTGAAGCCCTAAAACCCC
>NW_012134525.1:5348514-5350234 GCF_000956105.1 Propithecus coquereli | reverse complement strand
GAAGAACTTATCAGTTGACAGCTATTCATAAAAAGTATTTCTGATGATTAATCTTCCTGCAATTTTTGTCATGTATCTCAGAAGAATTTTAAAGTAAATGACATTGCTATAACAAAACTCCTTCCACTCCCATCTACTTTTTGATAAATAATATTTCGCAGACATAATATAAAAATGAAAAATTGGAATAAAATTGATGTTGATTCTTATTTCATTTAATGATAACATAAATATCTGAACTAACTTGAAACTACCCCTTGCATCTTCAAAAAATAATGACCCTGGTATAGATGCTATTAAGATATCAAAGAGCTAGACTAGCTCTCATTGATTGACAGAATCATATTAGATGACTGAAATGCCAGATTTGGAAATCAACATGGAATTCCTGAATGGAGAATATCACCTCTTTGAGGTAACTCCACGGAGAACAGCCATCCTAACCAACAAGAGAAGCATTTGGTCAACTATAAATAACTGGCAGGCTTTGAGATAAATCTGATTATAGAGAAAGTCTAAATGTAATATGTCAATAAGAATCATTATCTCTCTCCCACTAAAGTTTAACAGGCATGGAGTGGTAAAGAATTACATGGTGGCCCTATTGAAAAGCTTTTATGATCTGAGTTAAATCTGTCTTTTCTTATGTACAAGTTCAGTGGTACATCATAATTTTCTACTCTAACAACCATATTAAAAATAGAAATTGGGACAAAAAATTTCATTTCTGAGAGTTTCGTTCAACATCTCAATAATGGGCAAAATTACAGGTTGCTATGAGAATTAAATTACACAAGGCACGGTTTGGAAAGCACCTTGTATTTAATTTGTTAGAGAATGAACGTATAAGTAGGTAAGTATAGATCAAGACTTAATTTTTATAGCAAAGCAAGAAGAATCTTTAGTTGGCTCCCTTTCCCTATAATCCTTTTATCTCTGGTGTGGGCAGTATTGACACTGGAAGAATCTACATTGATTGCAAAGGCATGGAGAAAAGGAAATATTTACATTTCCCTTTTGACTAAGCATTAGAGATGCCCCTTAAATAACCCTAGCAGCTGGGGACATGAAAGCTATGTTTGTAATTCCATTCTTTCGTTAACACTTATTAAGCACCTGATACGTGCTAGAAGCTAGGACTATAAAGTTCAAGAAAAAATTAACCTTTACTTACTCTTGAGTAAGTATGAAAGAATAATTACAATGTAATGCAAAATATACTTTCATAAAGGTATATATGATGGCAAAAGAGGGAACTAAAAGAGATAAGTAGAATCACAAGGGAGGTGACATTAGAGGTGATATTTATAAAATGTCCTGTATTTCGTCAAAGGGGTGAGGAAAGAGACCATGGTGGGTGTGATCATTACTGAGCCGGCATATGGTTAGCACACAATAACCATTTGTTGTCAACACATCTTTTATTGAATAATTATTTTTTGTCAATGACTTAATGAATTGGGTATATTAAAAAGGAAAAGTCTGTATGCTTAGATCTTAATATGTATGTTGGATGACTTCAGATAAACTGCAAAAGTATTTGGGCTTCTTTTGTGCACGGCTGCCTATAATTGTTTAAATCACACCATGAAGGCAAGGCTAAAGAGGAAACCCTCTGGATTCACACAAAACAAACCTTCACCAGGAAATTCTTACCCTATTTGCATCATGAGTTCTAGTCTTTACTTTCTTAACTTAAATACTCCTAGTACCTTCAAAC
>NW_012134525.1:5332732-5337444 GCF_000956105.1 Propithecus coquereli | reverse complement strand
GATCGCTTGCCCTGTGAACACTCTATTTTCTCAACATTGCAACTTCCGATCTAACGAAGATGGATGAAGACTTAGAGAGTTAAGTAAACTCAGAAGAAAACTTCTGTGGCTATGGCTTTAAGGATTTTAACTCAAATGCACTGGCGCATATGAGATGACCAAGATCTATACTCCCCTGGAACCACAATTAAGTAGTTCTGTAAAAGAAGGAAGTAAATTTATAGCTGACCTAATTTGTTGCTAACTCACTGATGTTTGTGATCATTGCTTCCTTTGAAGTAGATCTAAAACAATTTATATGAAGAATCCTTATTAAAATTTTGTAGGGGCCTCCTCAATGTCACTGGCTCATATTCCAACATCTATTATATTTCTTTCTATCGGGAAATTTGAACCCTTTTGAGGTGGCCCTGTTCTACTTCACTGCTCTAATAACGTTACTTATGCAATCTCTAATCTGTAGAGCGTCTTTAGTGCGGAAAAAAAGAGATTTAGGATTTGAGTGACATGGCCTCCATTTCATCATATGTTGCTATTACACCACCGGCCCCAAACAGTATTTACACCCTTTTTTCTTCTTTCCTCAAAACAAAATGAAAGTTCATTCTCAGCTTTATCACCTTAATCCTATTCTTCAAAGTTCCTACGGCAGCTTCCAATTCACCTAAAGTCAAGGTGTGCGCAGTACTGCACTTGGCCATCAGGGGGCAGCAGAGGCCCGGGGCCAGGTGGTCGTGCGGTCTGTTGCCGCTTCGTGGGAAGATGTCAGAACCTCCCGATCTCATTCACCACTCACAGAAAATTTGAGAGTGCACTAAGCCTGGATTGAGCAAGAGGACATCAGTAGTTCCATTAGTTTATTCCATGTCTGAGGAAAAAACTGAAACATTAATTTCACCTTTCTAACCTGGTATGTCTTTATTTATGTTTTGCCCCATTCTTGTGTCTTTTAAAAACATCATGTAGACAGATCATCAGTGACCCATCCCGATAGTTTCTGATTCAGGAGGTCTAGGGTCAGACCCAGAAATCCGCACATGATCAAACAGAACAGTTGATTCTGGTTCACATTAAAGATTGAAAACCATGCCTAACCTCTCAATGAATTCCATACAGCTTAGTTATTTAGTATTAGTTCATCCTTTATGTTGTATTATTATTGTTCTTCATCATTACCAACATTGTTAACTTTCATCTGCCATTAAAAATATGTTTTCCTTAGGGCTCTCAGAGTCTCATTCCCTCTCATTTCCAAACCTACTTATTCAGCTACACACGATTTTAGAAGTAATTGAGTGTAACGGAAGAAATATAATGAGCTTTGGAATCAAACCTCCTGAAACCTCAGTTTCCTCATTAATAGTATGAAGATAATACATAATGTAGTGGACATGAGGATTAATGAGATGATATATGTAAATCACTTGGAAGAGTGATGGGATCGATGCAGACTCAGCACCCGTTCCTTCTTTTATTCCTTCCCCAGAGGTATATAGTCCACACCCCTCCCTACTGCTCATCTCCAATATTTCTATTTTGAATAACAAGGACATAGACCACCTTGCTCAGTACAATATCACAGGCAGGGGAGGGAAGAACAACAGCCCTGCCTGGGTGGAGATATAGGTTTGAATGGAGAGAATAGGAAAAAGAGAGACAGACCCATCCTGTTGCAAAATACTGAGCTCCAGTAAAATAAAAGGATTCAGGAAAGCTGTAGACTTTGATAATACTTAAAAACTGCATGAAGAAGTAAACCTCAGATGACGTAATATTTTTAACTCAAAAAGTTACTCTTCATAAAACTTGGGCCCAAATTGAGTAGTGTCTACACAAGATGTTCTAAAAATTAGCATGGTTTATTGTCTAAATGAGAAAATGAAAGAACAAAATCAAGATGGGCAACTTATTTTTGACAGTTATCGATTATTAATATAACTGGCAAACCATCAGTATCTGTCATGGAGGCAAGCAACCACAAATTTATATACATAATGTGTATGAATAATAAAGATAGGTTGAATAAATAAGAAAGAAATAGAGAAGTAGATCATAAATCAGAAGCCAAATTATTTATTTGTCATTCTGTATAGTTTAGTGGAGCATTTCAAAATAAAAATTAAAAGAAATTATAAACTTAAGGCCAGGCATGGTGGCTCACACCTGTAATCCTAGCACTCTGGGAGGCCGAGGCAGGAGGATCGCTTGAGCTCAGGAATTCAAGACCACCCTGAGCAAGAGCAAGACCCCATCTCTACTTAAAAAGAAAAGAAAAGAAAAATTAGCTGGGCACAGTGGCTACTCAGGAGGCTGAGGCAGGAGGATCAATTGAGCCCGGTAGTTTGAGGTTGCAGTGAGCTATGATGCCATTACACTCTAGCTGGTGGGGGTTGGGGAAGACAGAGCGAGACTGTCTCGGAAAAGAAAAAAAGAAAGAAAGAAATTATAAACTTAGCTCTAGGGCTTAAAGCTGTAGATAACTTCACATCTATCAATAATTCCTTTCATTCTTCAGACCTCTAATTGCAATGACTAGAAGAGTGAATAAAAATCCCCAGTTAACTGCAGAAGTAATTTATCAGCTTTATTTCAAAGTTAGAATGACTTTTCCAGGTAACCCTTCCAGATACAAAGGTGATCAAATTCTCCACTTCGGCCTAATATAACGCAATGAGCTTATGCCTCTTCTTTGAACCTCGATTTTCTCATCTGTAATGTGGTTATAAGACTTCCCCGTCACTAGGCATATAGAAAGTACCTCAGATAGTAACCAGCCAGTGTTTGTGCTTCTTCCAGCCTTTCCTCTGTATCGCTTACTGACCCACGAACATAATGTCCAAACATAGGTGTTGACATTTATAATCCTGCCATTCCTAAAGTTACTACACAATATATGGAAAAGTATATAATAATATATATGAAAGTTTTTAAGAATATACAGCAAGTTATTCATTTGCTTTTTATATTTCTCAACACATGATTGGAAAAAGAGTATAGGTAAACATGAATAGCTATTGAATTTTATCCATAAAGAGACTTCTAGTACAAAAATTTCGCCCTAATTCTCTCAGCATAAATATTCAACATTTACTGAACACCTGTGACTAGTTAGTTTAGCTGACTAGATTAAAACACAGAGAGGTCAAAAATGATGAACCTCATTAGGTAGAAAAAAGGGCTCTTATGCCCTGAAAATATTTACTATTGATCATAGGCTATTGGCACCTGGCTAAGACTCTTTCTATTCACCTCAAATCCCACCATTATCCTGTGTAACATCCACATCTTTCTGGAAAGTCTGCCAAACATGCCACAAGATCAGTGATAGCCTCCCTCATCCTACCAATGGACACTCACACTCAACTTCTTCATATCCATAATTGTCCCACCTCTGAAATCTTCAATTCCGGTTTTCTACTCTAAATCTATGTGCCTTCACTTCTCTCATCTTATCACCCCTATTATACCTATTCTTTAACCTTATTAAGAGCTCTGCTCCCTTGAACTCTTTTTTCTCCCAAACTATGAGCCCCATAGTGAAATAATTTTCTCACATTTTCAGCCTAGATCTCACCCGTCATTTAAACTCATCAGTTTGCACAATTTCATAACTGCCTTTCTATCTGGCATGCCAACCTTCTATCAACCTAATCCCCGACTCCTCTGCCCCTCCTCCAAATAGCTAAGCAAAGCACCGCCAGAGAAAAATGCACAACCACGTGGACTAATGTCACACAAATTTACGTGTGTTCTCCATCCCCAGATGGGCCCTCACTGCATGAGGAAATCCTTCTCCTCCTGCCCCATTCCTTTTAACAACTTTTTCTAAATGTCCACAGCAAATGAATTCTCTCTCTCAGCAGAATTCCAAATTCACAGAGAAAAGAAAAGCCATTCGTGTCTTTCTTGTTGCTTCTACTCTTTTTGGTTAGTGTTTATTTTGGGAGGGGAGGAGCAGGTTCAGTACATTTGATGTTCCATTTTATCTACCCGATTGGTGTATCAGCTATACAACGTTGTTGTTTTTCTTTTTATATTTTACGTGGCTACACCCACTTTACAGCTACAGAATTTCCTCTTGAGCAAAAATTGCTAAGTTTGAGTGCTATGTCAGTATTGGCTTCTCTAGGATTTATAAGATTCACTTTGAACTCACTAGAGTCTGCCTTCATTAATGTCCTATCACTTCATATTCAGTTCGTGTAAGAATCTTACAACGGCTTATTCCATAACCCCACCACACCACGCCACCACCACTTGCGCTGTTTGTTATATGTTTTATTTTCACATACGGCATAAAGCCCGCAATATATTTTTGTTGATTTGCCATCAATTTGAAATACAAAGGAGAAAAATTTAACACATAGAGACTATGCTCTGAGAAAAACATTGGTGTTAATTTGTGTATGTATGTGCGTATACATGTATACGTATATTTTCCTTCAGCATAGTATGACAGGGATCATAAAAGACTTTCAAGAATAAAAATATACTATATGAAGATATAAGTCTGTGTGGAAAGTAAAATGGAAATATGAGTACAAATAGAAGAGAAAATTTATGTAAAATTCCTATTTGTTAATGAAGAGTTTTTCCATCGATTTTTAAATTGGATGATGATAATATCAAATTCCTATGGTATTCTCCTATTGTTGGGCACACATGATTGAATGATGTGAGAGTGATACTTTAAAATATCTATGTTTACAATG
>NW_012134525.1:5305443-5332682 GCF_000956105.1 Propithecus coquereli | reverse complement strand
TTCATTTCTTGGGTACCTCCAAGTTTCCATCTGGTATTATTTTCCATTTGTGCAAAGGACTGTCTTTAATGTTTCTTGTAGTGTAGGTCGCTAACAATAAATTCTGTCAGATTTTGCTTGTCTAAAAATGTCCTTTACTTTATAAAGGATATTTTTACTGAATATGGAATTCTAGTTTGACAATTTTTTCCTTTCTTTCGGACCTTTAAAGATACCATTACATTGTATTCTGGTTTGCATTGTTTCTACTGAGAAGTCAGCAATAATTCACGTCTTTGTTCCCCTGTATAAAAAGTGCCCCTCAGGCTGCTTTTTAATATTTTCTCTTTATCACTGGATTTCAGCCATTTGATCTCAATATGCCCCAATAGGTTTTTCTTGTGTGTGTTTATTTTGCTTAGATTCTTTTAATTGCAGAGAGCCCTAAGTTTATAGTTTTAATCAAAAAGTAAAATTTTGTTGATTATTTCTTTAAATATTTTTCTGTCACTTCTTCTTTCTGAGACATCAGTTGCATGCATGTTAGATCACTTGGCATTGTCCACAGGTCACTGAGACTCTGTGTGTATGTGTGCTTTGATTTGAATAATTTCTATTGCTCTTTCTCTAAGTTGGCTGATCCTTTCTTCTCTAGTATCTAATCTACTGTCATACAAAGTCAGTGAATGTTTCATTTCAGGCAGGTATTGTGTTTTTTGGCTCTTCAGTCCACTTGGTTATTTTTTTATCTTCTATTTCTTTTAGCAGTATATTCTCATGTTTTCTTTTAATTTTTTGAACATTTTATAATACTGTTTTAGAGTCCTTGTATGATAATTCCATTATCCTGTTAGTTCTGGGTCTGTTTCTATTAATGCATTTTCTCCTAGTTATAGGTAGCATTTTCCTGCTTTTTTGCATATCTAGTAACTTTGTATTGTATGCTGGGAATTGTATACTTTATGTTATGAAGTGTATGGATTTTGTTGTCTCCCTTTAAAGAGGATTAAGGGGGACTTTTTTGTAGACAAATTTCATCTTGATATTATCGAAACTTATTTTAAGATTTTAAATGTGGATCTAGAATAGTATTGTAGGAATACTTTAGCTCTGCCATAGAAAGGTGATCCTTCTGGCATCTCTACTGAAAGTTCCAGGTTTGACAAAGTCTTTCTACTCTGGCTGGTCAGATTCAAATGTCTCCCAATCCAGTGTAAGCTCAGAGAATTATTGACACAACTACCTTGCAGTGGTTCTTTCTCTAGTAGTCTTTTATACTGAGTTTAATGAACTTGCTTTCTTTACAGTTCTAAATCTGTCCAAACCTGGATCAGGCTTAGAGACGATCAAAAGAGGAATAGATTGGAGTACCATGCCAATTAAGTTGTCTAGGTTTAGTCTATGTTATAGCAGCATTATAATTGTAGGCTACTTGTGATAGATCTTAAGATAACTCCATGTCAGGTCTGGACAGGTTAGAACTTCCCATTTGTGCAGTCTTATTGATCAGACTTATGAAGTTCTTGCTCTCCATGGGCCCCAAGGAAAATATTTTGTGGTGCCTGGGTGAGATTCAGCCTGTTTTTAGATTCCTAAATGCTCTGTAGAGGTTAAAATCATGCAGCTAAAGAAGATTTTTTTTCCTAGAGAATTGGCCAACAGTCTTTCTGGTTGCCAAGACTCATCTATTTGAAGGAGACAAATGGCATGAGATTGTCCCGTGGGCTACCTCTGTTAATCGTACACAGTCTTTTTCTCTCACTGAAGCTTAAGAGACCTTAAAAGATTTTAAGTGACATTAGAAACCTTATTTTCTAAATATGCATTTAGAAATATTTGCTCTTCATTTATTACTGGTTTATGCTGAACACTAGCATAACAATTATATTTTCCTTGCCCAACAAAGAGGCATTACCTGAAACAGAAAGAAATGCAGACAGAAAAGAGAGACTTACTCTGACAAAGAAATTGGTGTTTATTTCAACTTAATATAATGTAAAAAAGGAGGAGAAAATTGCCAACTTTCTTCTTTGTCTGAAAATCTCATTTAGACACAGAAAAGATTTGACCATGAGCTGCCTTCGAAGGTAAATCTTCCACTGAACTTTTACCTTCCATGTGATACCCTTTGGCAGTTTCTAAGGGAACTATCACAAGCCTACAAAGAACTGACTTTCATTGCTTCTTGTCATTGCCTCAAAACAGAGTTGGCCAGAAGGGAATAGAAGAAGCCAGAGATTGAGCTCAGGGACTCAGCTAAGGGCCTTATTGATGCCAAGAATTGATGAAGATAGAAGCCAATTCCCATTACGGCAGGTCAGGGTACCACTGGATGGCAGGCAGAAATCATCACCATGTTTAGCAAAGCTAGAAACATATGCTCTGTGGTTTATGATGGAGGGGAAAGTTTCATAAGGGGAAATACCAGTGTAAATCTCATCACCCTGAACTTTATTGCCAGATTTACATTTCTCTAGAGCAGTGGATCTTAATTTTGGGGGGGACACAGATCCCTTTGAGAACCTCACGAAAGCTTTGTGCTCCTTTCAGAAAAACACTTACAAGCATGGAATGTTGAAATCTTTGAATTCCTCTTACTGCTTCCTAACACACAGATATACACACATATACAGTCAAGGAGCTATGAGATTTAGGTAACAAATGACACTAAAATCTTGCTAATTAGTGACCACCATACCATGAAGACTGTAGGACAGTGTGACATTGAGTCCCCTTTAACGTTCTGGCCCAAGAGAGATCAAGTGATTCTTATAAAGGCTGAGTCATAGTGGAAAAGAACTAAGACCTAATGAAGACTAGGAGCTATGAAAACAAAAAAAATGCAGAGTAAATTATACCCAGATAAGCCTCTTCACCAGACAGAGGTAAAGTGCCTTCCAGGGACACTGGCTCAATCACCTCAGCTCTGCAAAGCTAAAGCTAAACAAAGGAAGACTCCAAGAAAAAAATAAAAGATAATCAGAAATACAAGTTGTTTTGAGAAACAGAAAAGGAAGGGTCCCTCTGCCTTTGGTTACCTTCTGGGGCTCCAGAAAGATAGTTCCTGGTAATTTTCATAGAACCTCATGACCAAGCTTGAGGTGGTCTTTAAAATATATGCAAAAACTTCAATTTTTCTGTATCAACAGTTCAAAGTCTAGGCCAGGAACATGGAGAAGAGATGAATATAGGCTATCAAATAAGAATAAGAATACTGTATTAGTTAGGGTTCTCTAAAGAAACAGAACTAATAAGATAGATAGCTAAGATAGATATATAGGAGAGAAGAGAAGCATTGCAGTATAAGAAGTTGGCTCAGGTGATTATGATGCTGAGAAGTCCCACAAGCTGCTGTCTGCGAGCTGGAGACCCAAGAAAGGCAGTGTTGTAGTTCTGAGAATCAGAGTGCTGACTTAAGTCCCAACTGGGGGCAGGACAAGACTGATGTCCCAGATCACTCAGATGGCAGAGAGCATATTCGCCCTTCCTCCTCCTCTAGCTCTATTTGGGCTGTCAACAGATTGGATGATGCCCACTCACGTTGGCAAGGTAAATCTTTGTTACTCAGTCCACTGATTCAAATGTTAACATCATCTGGAAACACCCTCACAGACACATCCAGAAATAATGTTTAATCTGAGAACCTTGTATCCAAGTCAAGTTGCCACATAAAATGAGCCATCATAAATGCCAAAGAGTGTACCTAAAACTTAGGGTTGCCTTCACCTTGAGCGAACTTAGAAGGTAAAGCCTACCATGAGATTTCTAGCACTTACAGAACTTTTAGGGAGGAGTTTCTGAGGGGTCTATGACAGGACCAAGGACAGCTATCTCCTATTATCTCCTCTTGATTTCCTCATAATAATAAAGGCTGCCCATAATAATAAGGGGCAGAAGAGAGCTTAAGAAAAGGAATGGCTTCCCTTGGAGGTAGGGAAATAGTTGTGGTCTGAATGAATACAAAAATTAATGGGTCAAATGGTAGTTCTACTTTTAGCTCTTTGAGGTATCTCCATATTACTTTCCACAGAGGTTGTACTAGTTTGCAGACCCACCAGCAGTATATAAGTGTTCCTATCTCTTCACATCCACGCCAACATTTATTGTTTTGGGACTTTTTGATAAAAGCCACTCTCATTGGAGTTAAGTGATATCTCATTGTGGTTTTGATTTGCATTTCCCTCATGATTAAAGATTTGAGCATTTTTTCATATGTTTGTTGGCCATTAGTCTGTCTTCTTTTGAAAAGTTTCTGTTCTGTCCTTTGTCCACTTTTTAGTGGGGTTGTTTGATTTTTTTTCTTGCTGATTTTCCTGAGTTATATATAGGCTCTAGTTATCAGCCCTTTATTGGACGTGTAACATGCGAAATGTTTTCTCCCATTCTGTAGGTTGTCTGTTTGCTCTCATGATAGTTTCCTTGATCTAGCAATCCCATTACTGGGCAGCTACCCAAATAAAAAAAAGACATTCTAGAAGAAACACATGTACACTAGAATGTTTATAGCAGCACAATTCACAATTGCAAAGATGTGGAAATAGTCCAAGTGCCCATCAATACATGAATGGGTTAATAAAATGTGGTATATGTATACCGTGGAGTTCTACTCAGCCACAAAAAACAACGGTGATCTAGCACCTCTTGTATTACCCTGGATAGAGCTGGAACCCATTCTACTAAGTGAAGTATCACAAGAATGGAAAAACAAGCACCACGTGTTCTCACCATCAAATTGGTATTAACTGACTTAACTGACAACACTTAAGTGCACATATAGTAGTAACATTCATTGGGTGTCGGACAGGTGGCAGGGGAGGAGGGGATGGGCATATTGACACCTAATGGATGCGTCGTGCACTGTCTGGGGGATGGACACTCTTGAAGCTTTGACTCAGGTGGGGCAAAGGCAATATATGTAACCTAAACATTTGTACCCCTGTAATATGCTGAAATAAAAAATAAATAAATAAAAACGTAAAGTCCCCCCCCCCAAAAAAAGTAATGGGTATTGACAACTAAGGTAGCAAAAGGTAAATCTCGGATATCTGGAAAGGGGAATTAGAAATCCCTTGCTCCCCCTGAGCCTTTTGCATCTACTCTCAACTGTAACAGAGCCCAAGATGCCATAGGAAAGGGGTCACTTATGGCAGAAGGGAGTATGCTGGAAGACTAGGGCTTCCTTGTGCCTCTGTGGCACAGATACAGGAGGAAAAGAATCCATCTGTGCCTTGAAAAGAGATGAGTTTATCATTATAGTTTCCTGAAGCCCATGAATGGAGGATGAGGGAACCTGGAAGGCTGAGGGTGGAAAGGGCCTATGAACCTATAATTGGGAATATTGAGATGACATGGCAAGAAATAAAGCCATTTTGTATAGGAATTAATATCCTTGTGATGGTTTATTTTATGTGTCAGCTTGACTAGGTTAAGGAAAACAGATAGCTAAGTAAGTAGACTGAGTAAAGAAGATCCACCCCCACCAGTACAGGCAGGTCTAATCCAGCTCATTCAGGACCCACCCAAATAGAACAAAAAGACAGAGGAGAAATTCTCTTTCTGTTTTTGAGCTGGGGCATCCATTTTCTCCTGTCCATTGACATCAGAGCTCCCGGTTCTTGGGCCTTCAGACTCTTAGACCTTTCTCAGAATTACATCACCAGCCTCCCTGGTTCTCCACCTGTCCGACACCCAATGAATGTTACTACTATATGTGCACTTAAGTGTTGTCAGTTAAGTCAGTTAATACCAATTTGATGGTGAGTACACGTGGTGCTTGTTTTTCCATTCTTGTGATACTTCACTTAGTAGAATGGGTTCCAGCTCTATCCAGGGTAATACAAGAGGTGCTAGATCACCGTTGTTTTTTGTGGCTGAGTAGAACTCCACGGTATACAGCTTGCAGATAGCATAACATGAGACTTCCTGGTCTTCATAATTATGTGAGCCAATTCCCACTATAAAACCCCTCTGATGTATCTGTATAAAGTATATTGATTTTGTTTCTCTGGATAACCCTGACTGATACAACCCTCTTGTATCAATATTGTTTGGACATAGGAAAGAATACTAAGGAATTGACACCGTGGAACAGCTAGCTAGCAGGTATGCGTGAATTGAAGCAATCTGAATGGGGCTACCAGAGGGGCCACTGTCATGTAGGAAAACATCAAGGTTCATAGCCACTTGAGGTGACTTCATTCATTTAATTAGAGCCAGAGTTAAAAAATCCTGATTACTAATGCTGGGGGTGTTCAAACACTGAGAGATGAAGAGTATTCCAGCCTGTGGGCACTCTTTGTGAAGAAAAGCCCAGAGCTGACAAAAGCGCCAGAAAGCCAGCTCAAACACAAATGTGTCAAGGTGACAGTGCCTGAATCTCATACTGTGAACTCTTTCAGAGAGACAGGCATGCATAAAATTGTGCATTCTTTTGCTCAGTGTTAGGACAGTCTTTCAATCCTTCATCTTTTGGAAGTAGAAAGAAAAGAAAACTTAAATAGAGAATCACAGACTTGGAAGGGCCCTTGGAGATAATCTAGTCAAACCTTCATTTTACAGTTGAGAAAACTCAGGCCAGAGGAGGTCGAGTGATTCGCCCAAGGTCACATACATGGTTGGTTCATGATGGATCTGGAATTTAAACCCTTAGATCACCTCTTATAATCTTATATTGTTTTCAAAGCTGCTTCATTTCTATCTTTGGCACAAATTCATCTAAGAACTATAAAAGTAAAAATTTGATAAGCAGAGACATAGACTATGATAGGTGACCTTTGTGTAGGTCTATCTGATCTCTTTAGCATTTCAACATCTATCTATCCTAAGAGCTAATAAAATAAATTAGTGGTAATGCATGTGATTAGACAGACCATATCTATAAAATGCAAATTAGCCAGTTCACTTGCATATGACTTGTGCTGCAAAATGGACATTTTTAAAGTTGTCCCAATAAGGGACTTAACCCTAGTAAAGATTAGCAACATATACAGGATCTTAATAATCATTACTAGAATGTTGACTTGTGCTCATAAAGAAATTTCTAACACAGGATATTTTACCATTTACCAGACAATTTCCTCTTTGCCATTTATCCACAATAAAAAGAACAAGACAAAATCAACAGAAATTCAAATTTCTCCTCACTTGAAGGAAAATTTTGGCTTCTCATGGTTCTCAAAGCACAAAACCCCAAATACTTCATAAAACATTATGAACAGAACATGAGGACACAGACTATTTAAACTTTATTCATGACAAGTACTATTAAAATCACACTGTAAGTAAGCTGTAGAAATTTTTTAAAAATCTTCATTTATGGAAATTTTGAAAACTAGAATTTATTTTTCTCCGTTAGAGTACAATATGGCTGTCAAAGAGGAAGGTGACTTCCTTTTTTTTTTTTTTTTTGTTTGGAAGGTGACTTCTTGCTTTCCAGGGACTGTGGTTTAATAGAAGAAAATCATTCTATGAGAGGTATCAGAAACATTATAAGAACAGCAGAGTGGACCATCCCATGGGGCTATGTGCAACCCCACCAGCACCACCAGTCCACATACACACAGAGTATGAAGGAGCATAAAGGATAGGAATGAAGGCTATTAGGACTAGGGCAGTTTGTAAGAACTACTATCAGAATATGAAGAACTATTGCCCTATAGAAAGCAGAAGCAGGAGTTTGATGAAGAATCAGAATGAAACAAATGTCAACTGCAGTGTACTCCGCTCTTGGCTCTTAGTCTCCTCTAAATTCACTTGGATGGTTACTTACATGGACAAGTAAATGGAACATTCATGTACTCAGTAAAGGCAAAAATAAATGGTACCCAAACTCATTTGGTAAAATATATGGTACCACATACTTACAGTAGTTAGGAAGGTTTTGTTTTGTTGCTCTGTCCACCGTCTTGTCTATAACCTCTTACCTGACTACTGAGGTATCAAGACATAAAAGACTAGAAAGCAAGAAGAGGAGCATTGTGTTCTTGATGTATGCGTTGAGGATCTATGCTCATGCAGAGTGGCAAAGGCATTTTACCAGAGAAAGATCTCCCCTCCCACTCATTTATCCCTCTGATTTCTATTGTCGCATCTTCATCAAACTGCTTTTCTGAAGGTCACTGATGAATATCAAATTATCCAATTTGATGGGTTCCTTTCAACAGGACCCTCCTAGCCGCCTTTGATACCTTTTGGCATAATTGAACTCATACCTACTCTTGAAACTCTCTTTACTGGAGAAAGACTAAGGTGGTCCCACCTATGGCCAACCCATCTGTCTCTTCTGCCAGGAGCTCCTTCCCAGACCCTCTCTGTGTAGGCATTCCCAAAGGGGCTTTCCTCTCCCCTGCACCCACTCCCTTGACAATCTCATTGCACAAATTCACCATCAGCTCTCTCCATGTAATTACACTTTGTATTTGTCTAGACACTAACAAAATACACCCAACAACTTATTGATCTTTATTTTAGAGAAGAGGAAATTGAGAGACTCAGACAGCTGCAGGGATCTGCCAACGATCTCAAAAACTAGAAAGTGGCAAAATCTATAAACTTAACTCCAGCACTTAAGTCCCATGCTTTTTTTCACTATGCTACAAATGCCTCCAAATGACCCCCACATATATATCCCAATGCCTCTTCTTGGACAAATTGTTATTTGTCCAAGACAAATAACAATTTACCCACCTATTAGAAAATGTTGAATGAATATCCCCCATGATTCGCCATATTCCTCAAATGCTTTCGCCTTTGGTCTCTATTTTTTATAATGCAGTAAGTATGTTCCTTATTACATGTACTTCGAATCTTAGAATTATCATTGACATCTGTTTGCCACTAATCAGCTGCTACTTTGCAAAGTTTGTACCTTTCAATGTCTCTTGTGTCTGCCACCTGACGCTTTCAATTCACAATGTTTCTGCCTTTCTTCTGGTTCTTGGGTTTCTTCCTAGAGGTATGAACTATAGTACTAGCACATTAACAGTGTATAAGTACACTACTAATGTCACTACCTCCAGCCTCTGCCCTCTCAAATTCCCCATTTGCATGCTTCTAGTGCCCCTTCACTACCTTTAGATAAAGTCCAGATGTTCAAGGTCCCCCCATCCCAAGGCTCCAGTCTATGCAGAGCTTTATTCACCAATTTTCCCATTTGCTGAATGCATTCTACACCTTGGACTACCAAGTGTTCCAATAAAAACATTTTCTGATGGTAGGTGTTCAAAGATATTTGCTAAATTAAATCAAACCTGTTGGGAGTGAATGGGTTTGATCTCACAATTTAACAGTCACAAGATTAAAGCCCCTTCCTTTTAAACCCAGAAATCTTTTTTCTCTGTGTTCTTAAATATCTATATAAACATACCTGTGCACACTTGCTTTCATTGCACAAATCAAAATTTGTAGCCTTCTGTTGTTGTATTTCAGCCAAGATACTGTATTGCATACCAACCAAAATTATTATTAAAATGATGCAAAATTGGTGATATACTCATTTTTCATGAAAAAATTTACCATAAATATTGAAAATGTATTATAATAGCTTTTATTCCCACTAATGCATAAAATAAATTACTCCTTCTTTGCATAATAGCTAAAATGCCACTCCATAAAGCTTTTGATTTCAGACATTTACAAGTAAAACAACAAAAATAATTTGTTAAATTTCCTCAAACTGTATGCATTCTAATAATTACAAAACAAAAGTATAGAGGAATGAACACTCACATATGCTCTGAGTGAGATGCTAAGTCTTCATGGTCTCTGAGACTGTTAACTAGATAAATATGGTGAGAAATAATATTAATATTAATTCAAATATTAAGTCATCAAATAAAACCTCTTTTTGTGTTGTGTGATACCCCAAAATGTCGGTTTCAAAACAATACCCAAGTCACACCATGTTGTAATATCTTGTCTGCTATGGCTCACTTGGCCCAACATAAAGGGAGGAAAAGAAAAGTAAAGGCAAAAATCTCATGCTGGATGTCATTGTCTTCAACAACATACAACAGTGGACATTTTATCCTACCCAATGGCTCTGAGAGAAATACATCTCACACAATCACTATATTGGGAGTATTTACCAAATAAAAAGAAGAATTCACTTAAAGGCACAGAATAACATTTGTGAATGTCACACACAGACACACACACAAACCAGGACACCAAGACTTCTGAAAGGTTCCCACAAATTCCTGCAGAATTGTCCCTAAACATCTCTGGCCTGTTTAGGGAGACATCTCCATTGTTTCATTTAGGGAGGACTTTCTGGGGATTCATGTACTCTGTCGCTTCCCCATGCAGCTTTCTTTGGGCACAAACTGACCCCATTCAAGCCAAAGCTACTATGGTCTTTCTGTGGTGCAAGGCAAGATAGGCAACAACCTGCCTCTGTCCTTGGCTTTCTTCACTTTCTCTGTTTCTATCCATCCTCTCTGATCTCTTCCATTTCCTTGTCCAGCCTCAGTGGTGCTTCAAGGAAAGAACACCACTAGTAATGGAAGTTGAGAGGTTAGAATCATAATCCTGGCTTCGTTACTGTCTAGACAATTCACCCTACCTATCTGTGTATCACTTTCCTCATATGTAGTAGTTAGAACCACATTGCTTGTGGTTGTTGAGAGGATCCAAGGAGATAAGATCCAGTAAAAACACTTTCAAAAGAGGGATGTGCCAAATGCAAGAACGCTCACATTTTTCCTAATATCTTTCAGCCTTAAAACACTTACATTGGTAGATATTGTTCTGAACTTTAACCAAAAAAGAGTATTCGAATTGCAGCAAGGAGAATGACATTCCTATCTTAGTACAGGAAAAAAAAAATCAATCATTACAATTCCAATTTCCTCATTCCAGGTCCTTAGTATTTTCCTAGAAGATCATGAAAAGCCTTTTAATTCCTCTGCCATTGGATTCTTTCACAGAAAAAGAGATTTGGGCTGGAAGCAGTCAAAGTTTATGATAAATAGAAGAGAAAGTGATTTGGAGGATGATGAAATATGTTCTAGCTATCAATTACCCAATGAGATAAAAGCAGATTTCTGAAATTTTTGTGGAAGTACAAAATTAGACTTTTAGGACATAAGGAAAAATATTAAAGGAATTATAAAAGAAAAAGATGGATCTTGAAAATTACTGATGGCTAAAGAGTTGCCTAAGATTTAATCATTGACCTTTGGGGAAACTCTTGTATATCCTATAAAAGGTCACGATATGGCTGTTTTCTAACGTCATCTCTGCACCTCATCTCGCACATCCTCTGCTGGAGCTGCCTGAACATCCCGGGGATCCCAGAGCCAGCCCATTTTCTATGCTTAATGCCCTCACTCAGGTCAACTCATCTGCCTGGAATTCCTTTCTTTTCTTCAATCACTGGCCTGATTGCTAGCAAAATGGCAAAGTCAAAAAACGGACTACATATTTGGACAAAAGTAGTTACACCCAAATTTGTTTCTTTTGAAACTGCAGTTGAGGACAATGGGTAAAAATTATTCCCATTCTCTAACAAGTGGTGCTAGATGCCTTATAGGACTCGCCAAGAGAAAGTGAAACCACTTATGAGACTTTTGTGCAACATGCACATCCGAAGCGTGCATAACAAAGGGCTAGAGAATCATCGAAGAGAATAATCAGGGCAGATTTATTTGAAGTGTTTTAGTTATTGACCTATGAAGGTGAGTCTAAGGCTCTTTCCCATCCCTTGTTCTCCTCTACCTGAAGGTAAGTGCAAGGACCCTCAAAAGCAACACTGTGTACGGTGAGTGGAGTTGGGTAGGGGAGTCCTTGCCAGAGGGCGCACTGCTTTCTCACCAGCCCTGGCTAGAGGTTTGCTGAGACAGCACAGACACTCCTTGGCCTGACTAGCTGTTATCTGCAGAGAGTGAGAAGTCCTGTGAAGCAAGTCACCTTTCCAGAGATAGGTAAGCCAGGGACGTAAATATTTCTTTTGGTCCAAGTGACATCATGGAAAGTCACCTAGCTTGTGTTATTGAAAGCTACAGCACAGGAGGATGCCCACCAGAACAGACAAGCCCATCGAAAAGGATGAAGCTAAGTTTTGTGGTGCCTGAAGTATATATAGTTTGGGGGAATCTTCTTTTACATATACAAAATTTTGTAATACTTTTACATCACAAAAGTAAATATTGCTTTAAAATGAAAAAGTAAATAATAATAAATTACAAATTTTTAAAAGCTGACCAATGCCACAAACACCAAATATCCAGAAAATAATATGATGGTTTTTTTTTTTTTTACTAGTCAAGTGAAGCACGTGGAAGTGGAGAAGGAACAAAGGAATCTGTAACTGGTTGTGATCAATTATCTGACACTCCTCTATAATAATTTTCCCCTTAATATTCTTGGTTATATATTTTTGATACCTGCTTCATATGACAATGATAGTAGAGAGAATTAAAAGATCATATAGTCTTTCCTTGAGTATGGTCAAATTGATTTTTAAAAAATTGTTGATACTTTAGAAAGTTTCTTTCTGCTTCAAATCTTATTTTGGTGATGCCATGTAAATTTTTGGGATTGTTGTCAAATTTGGGCAACTCTGTGACCAGTTTCTTTCATATCTGATCTACAATATTTGTGGGGTTTTTTATTTATTTTTATTTTTTCTTTTCCTTTCAGCTTACTGGTGAACTCTGATGAGCTATAATATTTGAAAAAATCTTTCACAGACTAGCTCTGAATCTCATATGTTCCAAACCTTGTTTCTTCTCCATTACCCGTGTGCTTCTGAGGCCAGATGCCATAGGACATGTCATGTCAATAAAACTTTGGCCCTGTCCTGTTCCATCACAGTGAGTGATGGGAATATTTCTGAAAGCCATTTCACACTCGGATGACTAAAAAAATCTTGTGACTTATGAAACACACAAATATATCCCAGCTGTAAGATCCTTCTAGGTAAGGAGCATGACTTATTAAACCTTACTATAGTATTTTTAACACAGATCCTGGCACATCGGGTTTGTTTCAATAACATTAGTTGCATGAATGGATGTCTTCCTTTTCTTTTCCCATATGAAAGAACTCTACAGTAAGAGTGCTCATCCTACGTGGGGAGGCTCCCTTTCCTTGGTGGATGCACTCACCAATTTAATATTACTGCTTAAGAAGGCTTGAGTCATCTGTCCCCAAATATATCATACTTGAAGGTAAAATCTGAAATAAACTCCTTTATTTATAATTTTTATATTAACTAAGTCATTTCAGTTTAGAAATTTTCCCACTTAGACACAGACAAGAAATCCTCTTAGGTAAAATGCTAATGCTTAACTACTTTTATCAAAAAACTCTGATAGTTTCATAAGGGAAAGAAAAAGCACTTAGATTCAAAGATTTGGGACTTCCAGCAACCAATAACCAAATTATCAGGGAAACACAGGTTTCCCCAGGTAAATCTCTCTGAAAGTATTCTTCATCTCCTTCCTTCTGGAATTCAGCCAGCTCTTCTGAGGTACTAGTTCTCCATTTTAACTAACTAATAACCCAATTTAGTTTTAATCAAAGTATCACAATCAGGCAAATTAGGAAAGCATACACTAAGATTTGCTTGAGGTGAAGTTGTAAGTTGTTAGAGATACTCTGCTTGCCGTAGTATTCCATCGATTTCAATCCCTTGACATCTCCTATCTCTCTTGAGTTCACACTGAGTGTTAGAAAACCTCTGTCTTAAGTTTCTGAACGAATTTACCTATAAGCCAGGTAGACTAGTTATTCCTTATATGAATTTGTCATAAAAACAGGGAAATGTTCGTGGGACACGTATAGCAACAGCATACCAGCCCAGAATGGCATCATAGAACTTCTTTTTCAAGCTCAAGAATTATAACCTGAGAGTCATAACAACATTCCAGAACCTTGATTTTGACCTGTGTCAGTTGTCAGTATTATAAAACACAAGCTACACAGCAATTAAATGTGATAAGGCTTCAGTTAGAGTCTTTAGTGAATATAATGAAAAAACTCAACATACAGTCATTCTCGGAAGCATTCCCTGATTTTTCCAAACTGATTTAGATGTCCCTTTTCTGTTTCTGTAGCACTTTTTGTATGCCTTTACTGGAACACTTATCATGCAATACTACAAAAACCTTGGTTTTCTTTTCTGCCTCCCTCTCTTGATTGTGAGCTATTAAAGGTCAAGAACTGTATCTATTCAACTCTGCATCCCCAAGATCCAATATAGTGCTGGACACAATAAGTTCTCAATAAATATTTGTTGCTTTCATGAGTGAAAGAATAAATGAATGTGATAGGTGTCAAAATAAATATGAGTCTGTTCAATTCCTGAAGTCTGCTTTTCTCTAATCACCCTGTTAAACTGGTAATTCAATACCTGCAAGTTTCCTTCAGGTCTTCGACGTTTCTCAAAGTTCCTGTTTAAAGTGCCCCACTTAGAGCAATTTATTATCCTTTGCAACCGAAATGGGAAACCTTGAAGAAGTACACCCGGACCCACGGGGACTGGGCGTGCTACATCTGGTGGTCCCTGAGACGGAAGTGGAGGCTTAATGGGACTAACTAATGTTGATGTCAATGACTCGGGACTGTCTTCTCAGGTCATTGTGGCAGGGGAGTTTGCCGTCAGGAGCAAGGAGTGGAGTGAGTGTGTCTGTGTGTGGTAGAAAGAGTGGGATCTGAAGGGGAGAAAATGGGTGAGGTTCACCCTCAGAAATAAGAGAAGAGAACAGAAATTTGAGAGGACTTCTAGGCATCCAGGTCTACAGAATGAATGCGAGTCTGAGGATGCTCTGTAAGAGCTATAGGAGCTCTGTCAGATTTCTTAAACCTCTGCAATTTCCTGAAGTGTATATTGTTTTGAGATTTTATGTCTTACTGGTATGGTAAGAAAGTCAATCACCAAAAAGAAAAACAAAACTCCGTGGAAAGGAGCTCAGGGGCGCATCACCTTGTCAGTCAGGCCCTCCTGCAGCCCTGCCAGGCCAGGACCTCTTTTTCAACCATCCTGCTCTCGGTTCCCTAGAGATGGGCTCCTGCCCCGCTGCTTTTCCTGGGCTCTGCGGGGCAAAGATCTTCCATACTGGATTCCTCCTTTTTCATCCCATGGTCCTCTGAGCAGCACACCTGTCCTTAAGTAGTGCTCCTATATACAAAAGCTCTATCCTAATCTCTACCTGTGGGGGAAGAGACCTATGAACCACTCCTTTGACCTTGTAACTGGAGTATATACATAATGTACCATCCAAATGAAGCACTTTCAAGAGCAAAAGGGGATGCTATTCATAATTATACCAGGACAATGCAACAATGGTAATAAATTATACCTTTCCTAGGAAAACCCAGAAAAACACTCACCCAATTTGTAACAACAAAACAGGATTAAAGGCTGACAGAATGAAGGCACGTGCAATCAAGAGAAAATCAGGATAACAAATTTAAAGAGAAAGAAAACCTCCTTTCCTTATCCTTCTAAAATCTGTTATATTATAGAGTAACCAATCTCTAAGAAACCCACGGGGGCCTCATATACATAGCAATATTAACAATAAAATAGCCACAACAGTATTATTCATAACAAGAAGTATTATACTTCTTTCCTTAAAGAAACTTCTAGAGGAGTCCCCGTCCCAGGAAACCTGTCCCCTCCCTCTCTAACAGAGCTCTGGGAGAGAGGCACGTGCTGGTCCCTCTTCCATACAGTTATTTCTACCATGTCTTCAAGGCATCTTCTCAGCCAATGGCCCAGGCACTTTGCTGATGAATAGGCCTTGCTGTGCCAGACTTCCCTCTATATTTACCTCTGCAAATCGCTGTGCTTAGAATAAAACTCAGGACTAAGTAAACCAAATCGTAGGGTATCTATATGCTGTCAAATATAAGCCCATTATTCAAAAGCTTATCAGAGCTGGCCATACAAAGTAACATTAAGTCAGAACTAGAGAAAGGTTTCTTGTATATATGTTTAAATCTTTAGGTGTTATTGTTAGCCTGAGGGATTTATCCTTGTTATAAATGTGTATAGTTTACACATTCCCACTTCCAAAAAGTGTGTGAGGCAGCTCACACTAAAATATGAGCATGTATTCACAAGATAAGTTAAAATAAAGTTAAGAAATATCACAAAGTACAGGAAGCACAAGGATTCTATCTGAATTTTTTAAAGCGAAGAACAAAATAAAATATAAGAGGGTAGAAATTCAGGAATAGTGCAAAGAAGAATATCATTATGTCAACAAAAAGAATTTATTCTTTAGTTTCTAGTTAGTTAGGAGGCCTGGAAAATGTGATTTGTTGAAATTACATTGTCCTATCAGAAAATAGACTTTTACTTAGAATTTATGGGAAATGATGCTTGCGATCAGTTATTATTAAGGTTATATTTTTAAAAAACACAAAACCCTCCCCCTTTCCTTCATTTCATTCCCCAACTACAAAAATTGTGCTCTCTCCTAATCTTTCACTCCTCTTAGTTTGGGTCACAGTATTGCACAGCACAGGAAAGATATGATTTTCCAGAACACTCAGGCGAGGCTATAGAAGATCATATTTTGGAAAATGAGAGGCCAGTCACACTGAAATTTGTATCATAGTCACTGTCTCAAGAGTAGGGTAGTTATTAGGAACACTGAAATGGATCCTTGGAGAGGTAGTATCTTGAGAGGCAGGAAATGAGAGGGCACAGGAAACATGAAATGTGTGTCTTTGAGCTGATGCATTAGCAAATCTCTGGCCACAAAGGTTCATCTGCTGCCAAGCTGGAGGGAGCAATGGGGGAAGGAACTGCAGCCCCGATTAACTGATTGACAAAAGTTTCCAGGGCAGAGCAGCAGAATTATTTAAAGGCACCTCAAGTGGGATTTGATTGCACATCCTCATGAAGTGCCAGTATAAATGATTCACATTTCCTGGCAGCCAGAGCATTTGCAGAGCTGACCAGTAATCTGTTGTCTCAGAGGTTTTAACATTTCTGAGTCCAAATCAGCACAGCCTTGCGAGTCTGAAGTCCTACATCTGATGAGTCTTGTAATTAAAGACCCACATCAACTTTGAGCAGCCACTTCAGGTCTCCTTGCATTTTGTGCTCAATTTACTTTTTCACTTGAGGTGAAAAATCTAATTACATGAACAACAAATAGTGTTATTTTTCCCCCTTGGCAAAAGCCCTGTGTTAAGTGTCACCAATTACTTAGCTAATCATAACTCTATGCATGGCACTGTAATCCCTTAACAGCATCATCTATTCTGGGTCAGGAGTTCACTTTCCCTCAGCTGCTAATGAATTCCTTTCCGTGGATTCATCAGGTATGATCTCAGCTGCACATCAATGAGTTACTTTAGCATTAAAATGGTCAGCTAGATAGACTGCACCCTGTGCCAGGTGGAAGCGAGAAAGCTTCAAATTAGCTTTAAATCCAGCAGTCTTACTCATATAAACATTTAACAAATATTTATTGAAAGCCTACTATGTACCCAGCGCCACCACTTACTAATTATGCAACATGAGAAAAATTGCTTAATCTCACAAGTCTTATTTTCTCTAAGTGCAGAACAGACACAAGAGTACCTGAGGCACATGGTTCTTCTGTTAAGATGAAAGAAGACACTATGCGATTATAGCTGCTACAATGTAGCAATTAGTGCCGATGTATTTAGTGCCTACTCTTTGCGGCACCTACTCTGCTAATGTCTATACTAGGCATTACACATGTTAGCATAATACTTGCTTCATGGTAGCCACTCAACAATGTTCATTTATTTCTTCCTCTTCCTACAAGCTCTCTGAACAAATGACTCACAAGACATTGGCACTGTTTTTCTCTGGTTTTTTCAGAAAAGCTTATGCTGCTCCACTTCTTTGAGACAAAAATCCAATTCACTATTAACATGGGAGGTAAAAAGCCCATCAGGAAGCTACAAATACGTTATAGCACATGTATACCAGAGGAGCTGAATGACTTCAAAATAACATTTCTAACTCTTTCCTTTGTAGTCTATTTATGAAATAAGCAGGCAATAGTGGTTTCCATTGTGAAGCTTGAAATCCATCAAATAAAAAAAAAAAAAAGAATGAAAGAAAAAATGAGAAAAATATCTAACCCATCTTCCAGTTCAGTTCCTTACCATTTCTTGTTTTTTACCAAGAATGTCCTCAGGGTTAACATTTCCTAGCAGGCAATGCCTCTTTTCACACAATCAGGTTATTTTAGAGATTTTCCCCTTAAATTCCTCTTGTTTCCCAATATTTTTCCACATGCCACACTCTGTCAAAGAACAACACAGAAAGAAATATTCCATTGGAACATGGCTTGGCAAACTATAGCCCATGGGCCAAATACAGTTTTTTCTTGTTTTTGTATGTTCTATGAACTAAGAATTATTTTTTTTTACATTTTAAATGGTTAAAAATAAATCAAAAGAAGAATAATATTTCATATCATGTGAACATTATATAAAAATCAAATTTCAATATTCATAAATAAATTTTATTAGAAAACATCTGTGCTTATTCATTTTTATATCCTATGGCTGCTTTTGCCAACAGTGGTGGAGTTGAGTAGTTGCAACAGAAATTGCATGATCTGTAAAGCTTAAAATATTTACTACCTGGCCCTTTACAGAACAAGTCTGTCCACTCTTGATTTAGAGTATAGCTAAAATTAATTCATACATGAGGGGCACCAGGCACGTATAGATTATCTCACTGAACAAAGGCAAAGGCAAAGCTTTGCAAGGAAACGTTGCAGAAAATCTGTTGAACAGAGTTTTTTGGCATAGCTAATTGTCTGAAATCTACCAAGGAGGACAGTTTGCCCTTGAGTAGCAGATGAAGTTAGGAAGGAAAGCAATTTCCATTATTTGAGGTGTTTCTAAGAAATCCTGCTATTTTAGGAGTGTCTCTGAGATATGGCTGCTGATGACCTACCCTTGCCAGTGTAGTTAAGTCAGGCCTGCACCATTTCCTCATGGTTTTTCAGTTCCCACTCAAGTCCACCTCGGATTCCAGATGAGCTGAGTTGATTGACCATGGGGATTTTATTTTCTTTTTGATTCTGTATCATCAACTGGATACCCCAAGTGGTTATCCAGCTCATGGTGGTAACATATAAGCAACTGGATATCAGCCAGAGGAAGAAGTCAAAAAATATAAGACCAACAAAAAATTCATCAGAAATAGTTGAAATCCAATTTGTATGTAGTTTACTCTTTACGTGTAACCCAGAGAATGATTCCTGTGGATAATCGCAGTCAACATTAGAAAATCAAGTGGCCTTTTCCTAAGCTAACGATGGTATCATCTTTTCCTGAAGTATTTACCTAGGCACATCAGGGGGTTTTAGTCATTGTGCATGCTTTACTGTGATTAGCCAGTGAATAGTAAAGGGAAAATCTATTACCCTGGGTTGCTTTTGCTGGACAGTTGCACACCTAAAGCTTGAGCTGCTTCACTTGCTCTCTGGGCCTTAGTCAGCCTTAAATTGTGGATCACACATTCTATGTTAATAATAATTTGTGAACTTCTAAACAGGGTAGAAATACTCATACAACTGGTAGTACCCAGAGCCTCACTTGCATTCTATCAAATTATTGTTAGGCTCTTGGTAAATCAGTACTTACTGGGGAGGGCAGTTGCTTTTAAATACATGAGGAGGTGAGATGCACAAATAAGAAAGGACAGGCCTTGGACTTGGGGGTGGGGGCAAGGGCAACATACATAACCTAAACATCTGTACACCCATAATATGCTGAAATAAAAAAAAAAAGGATAAGCCATGATTTGATGTGATGAGCACAGGAGGACCATCTGAAAACACACACACACACACACACACACACACACACATGCACAACCAAGAGTGCACATTGAAGGGACGTGAATGCCTTGTTTATGATAATCAGTTGCTATCCATCACTCTCTGGCCTTAATGGGTTTGGCTATGGTGAAAGACAAACAAATTGGTGAAATCAAATGAATCTTGTCATGATTTCTGCATAGCTACATCAGAAATAATTGGACCATAGTTTCCATCATTAATCTCATGTCCATCTTGATCCCTGTCCTCTGAATTTCTTTGAAGTTGTATAAGATATAAATAATAGCAGTTAATTGTTGTGGCTAATCATATTTCTGTATTTACTATAAAAGGAAATGTGGCTGCACCTCTGGCTACACAATCCTTAATAAAGGGGTCTGGGGCCAGATATCAAACCCGACAGTTGGAAAATTGCTGTCAACCACTGCAATTATGTGGAAATGGTGCAGTTGGGGAGTTTGAAGAATTTAAGTGAAAGAAAGCAGGAGATAAATGACAAATGGCCTCAAGTCTTATATGAACAAAAATATTTATTTTTCACTCTGAAAGAAAATCAAGAAGACGATTCTTCAAGTAAGTCTTAGTACTAATATTCCCTTACTGTTTTGCTTTTTTACAAACTGTATATCACTTATTGTAACCTAACACCATCTATTAATTTAACCCACAGCTAAGTTTTTCTCCCCCTGAGTTATAGCCTCAACAAGGGTCTGAAGCTGTCTAAAAGAACCAGGGCATTTAAAATACAAAGGAGTTAAATGTCTTTTTATCTAGAAAGTCTTGTGTTCTCTTATCCTAGGTTTCTAGAGATACTTATTATACTCTATAAGCCAATTCAAATAGCTCCTTTGAATTTAAAAGCATGTATAATGTAATGTGCTATTCTTCTCCAAAATAGGCAAATGTATTTCAGCCTATTTGCTCAGAAAACCACACACACTCATCCAGTGAAGGAATCTTATCAATCTCTTGATCAAGGTAAGAAAAATTGAAGACAGTTATTCTCTGTAGTATTGAAGCCATTTTCCCTGGTGTTGATTCTTGGATAGGTATCTTAGTGTAGGAATAATTTTCTAACTACAATATAAGAAGTTTATGGCTAGTTGTTCCTCCCTATTTAAGAGAAGCTGTTTTCTCTAACACTTGTCCAGTTGGGTATAGAGGCTTAACTCTAAGGTTTGTTTATACTTAGTTCTAGCCATTCAGAGGTTATCCTCAAATCTTAATTTAGCTCTTTTAGTGAATTTCTATAAAACTGCTCTATTACTTTCAAGAAAACTGAGAAAAAAGGCATGAACTCAGAATACTTCAGATTTTTCAGGTCATAACGAGGGAATGAATATGAGATATAGATAAGCGAGAAGTAACAATTACCAATTTGCATTTTTTCCAGCACACATTCATGCTCCTTTATTTAAGGATCACAAAAAAAACAAGCAGAGTTCACTTAGAATTCAGATTTTTCTGCTTTTCAAGCCATATAAACTAATTTGATTCTTGCATTCTCTCAATCTTTTATACAGTGTATTTCTTCTCTTTGAATGGGTAGATCTGTCTAAATAAGATATCCCTGATGTGCACATAAATGATGACAGATTATTATGACTAACTAATTTTCAAAGGGTCCAGGGAGAGAGAGAGTAGGGCAAGGAGAGAGAGAGAGGTGGGGGGACTATCTGGCCACAGATACAAAAAAGACTATAAATATGAACAGATAGTTGAACAAGGCTTCTTTGAGGGAAAAGGGAGCTTTTTAAATTTGTAGACACAGAGACAGAGAAAACTGATAGCTTCAGTTTCATGTTTGTCTCAAAAGCAAATATAGAAATCTGTAAGTCCATTGCTTTATTTTGCCTTTTGAAAATTTCATAGACTTTCATATGTAAACAGTGGTATCACAGCTGGGACACCGTATCCACACTTTCAGGGTTCATATAGACCAGACACACAATACAGAGAATTATATGAGTGATGGAATAACAAATGGTCAGTGGTATAGGAAATGACACAAGCGACTTCCCAACCTTGTGACTAAGACCACCAGCCAATGGCCTGAATAAGTGTAGTAAGTTTTGTGGCAAGAGATGAGTGTCTCAGATGTCAGGAAATACCAGAATCACCAAGACAGACATACAAGAATCCAAACATTATAAGACAACCAGATTTCCAGACTCTTGCCACTTGGCAGATATCAGATTCCCTGTTGTTGGAACACTCCGTTACAAAGACCAGTTGATCAGAGAAAAGCAACAGCGTCCCATATTAATGCCACGAGCAAAGGGCATGGAGTGACTATGCAATGATCAGAACCAGAACAAAACTAGACTGGGCCAGGAACCAGATCAATTCATGCAATTAAGGCTTATCTACTAAATGGAGAGATTCAAAGTACCCACTTTTGAGGCTCATACTTGAGTTTCTGCATTTCTTTTGGTATTGATAAATGGACTTAGCTGGACAGAACACACCAGAACTTCCATGAATAACTGTCAGTAAATAACTCAGACATTCAGTTAGAGCAGAACTAAAGTTTACTTGTATGTGAGATTTATATATTGTCTTCCTGGACAAAGGCAAAAGCAGAATAGACCACAAAAGAAGAACTCGGGCCACAGATTTTAAATTGTTCCCTCTCTGTTGACATTTACATTGGATTTCAACTTTTTATCCAGGATTACTTTGAGAATGGAGAGACCCATGTCCATCTAATATTTTAAGCTTCACATGACTCTTCTGGTTTAAAGTTGTCTTAAAATTAATTTCCCAATGTAATTCAAGGCCTTAAAATATGCATGCTCTTTTTCAATATTAATATTTATACTGTTTGACCCAATAATTTGACTTTTGTAAATCTATCCTGTGGAAGTAATCTGAAAAGTGAAACACAAAATTTAGTGTCCAAAGATATTTAATGCATTATTTTTTAAAATATTGAGAAATCAGAAGAACTTAAAATCTTTCACTTGAAGAATTTAAACCATAATATAACTACTTGGGAATATTATAAAGAAGTTAAAATGAGTTTTAAAATATTTGCATATCATATAGGAACATATTATTATAAATAATTATGTAAAACAGGATGTGAAATTATATAGAGAGTATGATCTCAACTACACCAATGTGACTCTATACAAAAAATAATTCTGAAAGATATATCAGAAAAACAACAGTGGTTACTTTAGTGATGGGAATGCTTTTCATTCTCTTTTTATCGATTTCTTTTTTTTCAAAAAATTCCGTGATGAATATGAATTTCTTTTATGATGGAAAATTCACAGTATACTTTATATACACAGCTAACAATGTTAGTCACCTCTGAAAAGTTCCGAAAAGTTCTATTGAGAATCTCCAAAATGTCTTCATTTTTCTCTAACTTAATTTTTATTTCTTAATTCTATAGGTTATTTTTAAACTAATATTTTACATGTATGCATTCTTATATCCATTCATTCTACATAGCATATGTACATGATTGCATCTCAGCTGTTTTCCTCTTGCTCTGAATATAGGCATTATGACTCCAGAACCACACTTCTCAGAGTTCTGCAGCACCAGAGGAAGCCTACAGAATCTCACATGGAAGCTCTCAAAGAGAACTTCTTTTAATATGTACTTCCAAGTTTGAAGGCAGAGTTATATGGGAACTCAGGCTAGGTTTAAGAAGTGATACAGGGGAAAGTCGTCATCTAAGATGCATGAAAATATGTCTGAGGAGAGCAGTACATATAATACAACTAAAAGCTTTTTTTACTGCTGTTCAGAAAGTAAGAGAGCCACTCTGTCAACGACCATCTTCTATAAATCATTAATTAAATTTCTTCTTTTCTGTTTATAAACATTAAATACTCTCATTTAATTCGTATCATTCTGTCCATATATGAGCTCTAGATTTGTCTTAGAGTTGCCTCCTCAACTGAATAAATAATCCAACAAACACCTTTTAGAAACTTCTGTGTTAATAGCCACACAACTACGCGAAGAATTAGCACCACCATTGTTCATTTCCCACTTTTCTCTCCTCTCCAGCCCCCTTTGCCTACATGACTTCTTTCCATTTTTAAATCTCAGGTAAATTTTCAGCCTTTTTAGGGAAGCTATCAATGATCTTTCCTCTTCTTTATAGCACATATTACAGTTACAATTTCACTTTTAATGTCTGTGATAACTTACTGTAGTTTAAGTTCCAACTAAATGTTTCTGAGGACAGAGAACATTTTTTTCATCACCCAGTCCTCAGTTCTTGGAACAGTGCTTTAATGTAGGAGAAAGTTAATGAACATTGGTTGAATGAATAAATAAATAATGAATTAATGAAGAAATCGATACATAATAAATCCATAAATAAACACATAATATATAGAAAGTATAGAAACACAAAAGCACTCTTTATATCTTCATCCAAATGACAGATAGGATGTTTACTGAGGGGTTAAGATAGTATGTCAGTGGGTCTTCAAGAGACAAATCTAATCCATGTGTATATCAAGAAATGGGATCTCACCTGAAAATGGGGTCATATCATTATGTCTTGACAATCACAGAGGGTAGAGACTTTGCTCTCAGTGAACTGGGTAGGAAGATTCAAAGGGGTCTGAAGGTCTGGAATCTGCCCCCTTGAGAGTCTGACTGAAGAGGACAAGGGCTTTTGGCACCTTCTTTATATTGGAGGAAAATAAGAACAGGACTGAAGGTGGTGTACCAAGTTTGATGCTATTTGTTCATTTTCTGAATAATAATGATAATCATGTACATGTAGAATATTACTAGATTTTCCCTTAAGACAATTCTATAAAGTGGATAATATCAGTTCCCCCATTTTTAAGATGATAACACTGAGCTTGGAGAGCTTAGTAACTTGTTCAAGGACACAGAGTCAGGAAGAGTTGAAATTGGGATTCAAACCAATGTCTGTCTAATCCAAATTCTTGCTTTCAACCAGTCTACTCTGTGGTCTCTAAGTTTTTGTTTTACTCCTCTAGTACATAGAAAAGCACTTTGTTGTGCTGTTGTTCAAGTGTTTTAAATTGCATGCTGTGAAAAATCAAGATAAGGAGGTTATTTCCCACAGCTGGTCAGGAGGGCTAAGAGCAAGACTGTATTAACCATGTCTTTTATTTTCTGTATTCTGATACTTTGACATCTGAGGTCTTGCTGACCCTGGAGGGACTGGCCTTCCCAGGGTTAGCCAATCCCTAGAGATAAAAACACCTTAGCTGGAGAGGAGAGCGTGTCTTTCAAATGCAAGCCAACCAGCCCAGTGCCCACTGCTCTAACTACCTCCTTTATCACGCTCTCACATTCCAGGCCACTCTCCTGCTGCCCTAATCACCCCAGGGCCAGGTACCAGACAACCAATGACAGCCCTATGCTCCAGAGCCCCACTAAAATTATTCATAAATAATTAGCTGATCCTAAACCTGCCTACCATGTCTTGCCCACATCTTGCCCTCTCCTGCTACCTCCTGATTGACCCTGGGGCTTCCCCTTAGAGCCCCCTGTGGCTGGTACAGCCTCTTCTCTTGGGATCTGTGAGTATAACAAACTATCTTTTCAATGACAGTCTTCTCCTGATCTATTGGCCTTGCCATACCTAAGTAATAATAAAATCTATGTGTCCAAATCAGAATGTGAGGGGTGTGGGCCAGCAGGAGACATCAGAGAACCTCAGGCACACGGGGAACCTCAGGAGGTAAAGTCTGGACTTTTGAGTGACCTGTCCCTCCTCGATTAAAGTTTGTCCTTCCACTGTGGGGGCTGGCCCTAGAAGAAAAGATGGATGGATGCAAAGAACGTGAGCAGGGTGAATGAAGGGTCAGGTGAAAACACCTGCCCAAAGCTGCTTGTTTGCTGTGTGCAAAGGTCAGCTGAAAACAGCTGACCTGTATGGAAGTTGTTAAAGAAATTAGCAAACAGCCCTGACCATTTGCACGTGTCCTTGGAAATAAATACGGGAAGGAAGTTAGCTGAGGAGGCCATTTTCTCCTTCAGGCTTTGGTCTCTTCCCTTCTCTCTCTAAACACTCTGTGTTTCGAGTTCCTTCTCTATCGAGCTCAGGAGGAAAAGCAGCCGCTACATTCCACTACTCTTTTCTTTTCTTGTTTTATAAGGGAGTCTCTATTAAACTAAAAAGTGAGGAGAGAATTCTCGGAAGATGAAAGCTTAAATAAGATTTTTTTCCCCCTCCACTTCCAATTCCATTTCATTTTCTAATGTTTCCTAAGCCGGACGGGCTGCTAGAGTCTGCAGGAGAGTTTAGGTCTCTGCCAGAGTCCCCACAAAGCTGGTAAAGGGCTTTCTTTCTCTTTGCTGTGCTGAATGCAGGACTTCAAGGGGGATGAGTGATGTGAGCCAGCATGAATGTGCCTGATCTCTTTGTTCTCTAAGGATCCAGGACAGAGCTAAACAGGAGCACTGATTCTTCCTTATCACCGATTCTGGAGAAGTTAAAGTCAGAGGCTTTCTCCTAGTGTCTTGACGTGGACTGAAAACCTCTGTTGCTATACTTCTGCTGCCACTAAGGGACTCTGGGAGGTGGACGTGAGCTATTAGTACAGGACAATAACAATGCATTTAATGAGCATACCATCCAGAAGATGAAGTAAAACACTCTGACTAGGGCACCTCTAACCAAAATGGGTTACTCGAGAAATGCGATGGAAGGGGAGGAAAAAGGGAGGAAGGAGAAAGAGGGTATTTAAGAAGGTTCAAGGGATGAAGTTCAGAATCAAAAGTATTTTCTGGAGCTTAAAAAAATTACCATGTACATGAAAGGTAGATATTGTCACTTTTATAGGCCTTAATTAGTGGCCTGTAAAGTGAAAGAAAAATCCTAAAGTATAGAGCAAAAATATGACTTATATCACAAGGAAAATAATAAGATAGATCCAGGAGACCAAATATTTGAATAATGAGTTCCAAAAAGAAAAACAGATGGAGAGGCTGTAATTAAACAACTAATAGCATAAAATTTCCAAGAGCAAAAGAAATTTGAGTCTCAGATTAAAATGGCTAACCAGGTTCCAGAAAGGTTTGATGATAAAAGGTAAACACTTAGTAAAATTCATGATCTCTAAGAATAACATGAAAATGTTAAAAGCTTTCAGATAGAACAATTTACATACACAGGAAAAAAGAATCGGGCTGAAATCAGACTTTTCATCTGCAACACGTGGATATGGAATAACATTTATAGACTACTGAGGAAAAGGTGGTGGAAACCAAGGCCCTATTCCTAGACAAACATTATTCACCTGTCACATTATGGATTCAGGGGTTATACCTACCACTTACTCATGCCAAGGAAAATATGTGAAAAAAGACCAACCCCCCAAAAAAAGTATTAGAACAGGAATCCCAAGATAGGGGAAGATAAGAAATTGAGAGAACAGTAGTAAACAGTGAGCCTAACAAGAGAATTTGGTAAGATAGCTAGATAAAATGTAAATTTAATAAAATTTAAATACTAAA
>NW_012134525.1:5297807-5304932 GCF_000956105.1 Propithecus coquereli | reverse complement strand
TATTTTTGTAATTAGCATATATTTTTAAATGGTGCTCTCCAAAATGAGCTGCAATCACCTGGGAGGAGAGAGGACAATGGCAGCTGGACTGTGACAACTGTGGTGGAGTATAAGATGGAACAAAGTGACATATCAAGGGAAAGAGAAAATATTAGAACTTCTTCTTGTCCTCATGTTAGAGGAATATGTATCGCTCCCAGCCAGCCCATTATGCTGTATGGTCCACCAAGGGAGGGGTGCCGGAGAGTGGCATCCTCGTTCACGCGTTCATTTTCAGCATATTGGGTTGTTTTATGCTTCACTTCTGCCTCATTAAATGGATTTGAAGACTGTTATTTCAAACATAGAAATGATACAGTACTTGATAATGAGAAGCTGAGCAACCATAACAGCTTTTGGTGCCACTGTTAATGAAGTAGCAAAGTTTTTTTTTAGATGGTGGACCTCAAAGATATACATCTTTCATTTTCCAAAATATAATATAAAATAAAAAGCAAATATCTCAAATTGATCTTTTCTCTAATGAGAACTGGCAGTCAGTGTTTTGTTACCTAGCAACTACGGGAAACAAACACTATCTGTACCTTCGAGGTAAAGGGGACACTTTTAACATCGAACGAGAAAGTAACTGCTTTTATTATAGAAGGAGACGTCCAAAATGGATAACATCCTCTGACTTGTTTGTAGGAACACCACTAACATAGGATTCACGTCAAATAAGGTGGGAATTTGAGGTAAATTTCAACAAAACCTTTGCATGATTGGTGGGAGGAAAATTTTTAGTAAATAGCTGTTAAATGAATATGAAAGAACAGACAATTATAGAATTTCTGTATTTCCTGCAATGTCTCAGTCCTGGTACTTTAGTCATTTTAGGTACTCAATAAATTCTTAGAGTCAAGCAGTCAAAGATTGTCAGAGTTGAATGGGTTATTGGATTTTTTTTTTTTTTCAGAGAAATTAAATGACTTTCCCAAGGACATAACTCTTTCTTCTACATCTCACGGAACACCTGAGACGCTTGGGTGTTGATTTCAAAATACATATTTTTCTATTCTGTTCCTTTTTAAAAGACAATTTGATGTTCTGAAAGAGCGCAGGATTTGGCATCAAATTCTTGCACTAGCTTCCAGTGCTGACCCTATCAATTATCACCTCTGCAGCCTTTGGCAGGTCATTTACTTTCTAAGCCTGTTTCCCCAACCAAGGAATGGTGAAACTATTACTGATCTTACATGTACTCATGCAGTGTACACACTGCAAATAACAACATAAATTTAGGTTTTGGTGGTTGTTATTCCTCAACTGCCCATTTCCTTCAGATCACTGTTCCCCAGATTGTGCTCTGAGAAACTGGCAGCCCAAGTACAGGGTACTAATTGGATTTCCTGCAGGGGAGCTAGACTTGCCTACAGGGAGATCTAGGCTCTTCAGCTTCTTTCTCTTTCTTCCCTTTATCTTTCAACTGTGAGCGGACTTTCTTCTCGTAGTGTAAGTTTGGCTATTTTACCATGGACAAATCCCCCTGGCTATGTGTGTGTGAATAACCACCTCTCTCAGAGGAGAGACAGTGCCCTTCGTGAACTAGAGAAAACAGGCCTTGAGGGTGGCTCTAAACTAGTAGTGTTATCACCTTCTGTCTTGTTTTTTCAATGTCAAAGTCTAAGGTGTCTCATTTTTATTTTTGTTCAGTTCTTCATCTCCCACCCTGAAAGTGCTCACCAATACCTCCTGACTCATCAAAATTGCTTTCTGATCCTGAAAAAGCATTTACTCCATGGAACGTTCCTCAGACCTTCATATCTTTCCAAACAGATAATTGTCTATTGCTTTTGGACTTTGGAGACTATCTTCGATTAATCTCAGCAAACTATAATGCCTATCATTTGTAAATGCGGCTATTCCAAGTAAATGGAGAAGACATTTGTTGAGCACCTATACGTGGAGTTTAGAGATGAATATAGCACAGTCCCTCACCCGCCAAGGAGTTCGCAGACTAGACCAACATGGAAAGAATAGAGTGTAAAAGTGGAAGGGTTAAAAAACCTGAAACTTTCTCATTCCTTCTGCAGTATCTATGGCACAGTCTCTTATTTCCAGGTAGAACATTTTCCCATCTGCCTCTGGCTTCTGCAGCTGAAGGAGTCTGCAGGACTCTCCTGGTTACCGATCTCGAGAGTGGTGCCCAGGGAGAGCTCTGCTCTTTCCCACGTCTTAAATCTCTAGTCATTCTCGCCCTTTTCTGTTTCAATATTTTAGGCTGGGATTCTTTCACACGGTACTGTGTAAAAAATCACATCCTTGGCAATTTTCTTCACCACTGTCTTCCAAAGATTAGAACTATAAATAATAGGAAACTTTAATTACAAATTTCTTTTTTTAAACAGTGTTGAGATGTAATGTTTAAATCTCCATAAAATTACACCTTTGAAATTGCTTAATTGTGTTTCCCTGTCAATTTAAATTGCTCATAAAAGGGAAATTTTAAAAATATATAGTTTCTAATTCTTTCCCTGAATCATCACAGTGGCATTGCTTTTGCTCCAGAAGATAGCAGTGCTCGCACAAATACTGCAAACATCAGCAAATTAAGGTTAGACCCACGGTGGTGTGGGAGTAAGAGGGAGGAGACACTTCAATCTCCTGGTTTGGTTTAATTTATGTCTAATGGATTAAAAAAAAAAACACCCACTTAAAAGTTTGGTTCTTACTCAAAACCTTGCAGTGAAGGCATATAATAATAGTCATAAAAGACTTTGTTAAATTTCTTTACAAAGATGTTGCTCTCTAGGGCAATGGGACCTGGCTTTCTTTTTAATTGCAATTATCACTGTATTAGGCTCACTTATTTGCATAATAAAAATAATCATTTGCATTTATACAATTCCTTTCTTCCTAGGAGCTTGTAGTCTCATAGGATTTTTGAAGGTGACTGAGATGTACTCTGTCACCTGTACAGATTTGAAGGCCAGCAGTCTAGTGGATTAATAATGTTATAGAAATGTTCAGTGAAAACTCTGTCCCTCAGTGCCCAGCAGCACAATATGCAAATAGGCCAGCACCAGGGCTACACCAAGTACTGTTTTCTCTGTTACAAAGGCCACCCACCTTCCCAGGTTTTGTGGGCTACCATAACCAGCAAAGCAGTTGTACCACACGCAACTTTATACACTTCTAGCCATGAAAATAATGGAAGGAATAAAAAGTGACGGGTGCTTGAAAACTGGGAATCTACTCAAAAATGCAAAAAGCATTCAAAATTTACCCTTCTGCCACCCCGTGCAGGATACAAACTAACAATTAGTTTCTTGTTAGGTTTTAGTATGTTGCACCTATGGAGAAAGCATATTCTAGTGGTTCTCAGACATGGCTACATTTTAGAATCACCTAGTGAGCTTTTACAAACCACAAATGCCTGGGTCCACAGCAAAAGACTCGACTCTTCATCAATTGATCTTGATGGAAAAACTGCATCAGCATTATTTAAAGCTCCTCAGGTGTCTTTACTACACAGGTCAATGTTGGGTGTCATTGGCCTAGTGTAAACAGTACTGGGTTGTTTCTGGTTAACTATTATTACTACTGTTCTTGAGAAAAATTAATAACTTGTCAGTCTTCAAAAAAACCAGAATATGATTCACTTTGGAAACAAAGTTATTTTGTTGAAATTCACACTATGTGTGAATTTGGTATTAGTGAAATAAATACTTATTGTCAAAGTAATAATTGAAAATCCCTAATTTCTTGAAAAGCTACAAAAGTTCTTTATAGACGTAGATAAAACTTTCATTTTGTTATTGGGACCCATGTAGAAGACACGTGCCTCTCACACACCAGGCAATGAAATAAAGGCAGGAGAAATCACCAATACCATTGAAAAGACAAGATACAAAGCCCTAAGGAGCTAGTGTGACCAGCTGCTCCTATCTTTTTCTTTCTTAGTGGTACATAAAAATGATACGACACACCTTAGAATCGATGGAGTCTTATATTTAAGAAAATATGGTAGCTTTGCCAAGCTGTGACTGCTGAGCCTAAGCCACATGTGCCGGTCTATTACGTTTGCCCAAGAAAAGCAAAATTATTGCATCTGCATGTACTTTTAACAAAAGATGTTTCCAGCGACGAAAAGGAAGACACAATTTAGAGCAACATTCAGGAAGGACAAACCATTTTTGTGATTTCCAGATATTATTACAGTAATCTCTTCTTAACCTAGCCTGTCTTTTCATTATTTTATTTTAAACAGAATCTGCAGCTCTGTCTCGGTGTGTCCAACATGAAAAAGCCTGGACACTGGTCACGTGCGCTGCCACGATGCCTGCTCTCCTTATCGGAGCAAGAAAGCCTTCTGTGTATTCTTCAAAACTCTAGGTTCAAAAACACCTATGGTATCGTTTTGTGCAAAAGAACTACTTCTTGTGGATTTACAGTGAGTAAAATTCATTGATTCAGCAGAGCTACAAGCAGATAATGACTTTAGATTCCTTAACTTAATCCCAAAGGAGTGTGGTAAAAAAAGCAAGCCGGATTTTCTTAAAAAGATGCCCTGATTCAAGCTCAAACGAAACAATTCTTAAAGTGTCTAAAGTGAGAGACTCTAGGGGAATCATTAACAATTTGTCAGTGGCTGCCTTAAATGATTGGAGGTTGTATTTTTAACCTCCCCAAAGGCCTTGGAAGAAAGCTGCCTCACGGCCTCTGGGGAATTCTCAAGTATAGAAGGTGTAGCAGAGACTAGTGGCTTCTCTAACTCCATAACCCTGACGGTTCTCCCCAAGGTGGCTGCTGTGACCGTGTCTCTGCTGCTCGGCAGTGATGCAGTAACATCCTTTTGCCTGGTCTTTGAAGTCCTAATTCCTGATAGTTCCTGGGAACTGAGTGTGTAGTTCAGTGGGGTCCTTTCACTGGTGAAAGATCATCTTCTGTGTTCTGCTAATCTTAGCGCTCTAAAATGCTTGCTCTTGTCTTCATGTGAAAGCTTTGAAAACGAAGCAAAAATCAAAGTTTAGTGGCAAGAGCTCTCTATTTGGAGACAGAACTTTTGGGTTCAAGTCGTGGCTCTGTCACTAACCGGCTCTCTGAACTTGGACAACTTGTTTAACATCTCCAGGTCTCAATTTCACTAACTAAAAATCGAGAAAAGCTGCTGTGAGAACCCAGTGTGATAAAAATGTTTTGCAAACTGTAAAATAATCTACCAGTGTCAAATGCTATACAATTGCAGTAATAAATGCTACCATCCCTACCCTCAGCTGAGCCACAAAACCAGATACAAAGAAGTTAAATGTGTGTAGTGGAAAGTGTGCTCTTTACAATAGAAATGGCATCCTTTATTTCAGTCAATGGAATAGTCCACGCCGTGGATTTCTTTAGAAAATCTTTTAAGAATTGTTAGAAGATGCTAAGTGACTTGGTCAAAGACTTACAGTTATAAAGGAATACATGAACAACAGTGAAAAGCTACTTCACAGAATGGAGATGCGGAGATGACTGTTTGCAATATTGTGCTCCCGCTGAGATTATTTTAGAGTAACGCTCAAATTGTTTGCTCACCCATCTTACATCATTATTGAACAGTTTGAGGACATGAGTCCCGAGGGGCACTTAAACCATAAATGTCATGTTGTCAAATCTTTAATGTAACCTAGTCCTTAAAATGAGTGATTCTATTCTTCTGAGATGCTGCTAGAATTTTAAGTACTGACAAGCTTCTGGTCTAAATAGGATTCTTGAATATTCTTCAGGCCCCTTAGCCTCAGGCTGTATCTGGATTTTCTCTATAGGATACTCCTGGCCCCTGATAAGCTAAAGAGGGGTTCACAGCATTTACTTACTATCTCCAAATAGAATCATAGTACAATTAGCAAAGGAAAATGCCCTGAGGACTGAGTACTACAGGGAAGCATTGGTGATTAGATGATGTATGATGTTTTGCAATCTGCAGAGTGCTGGAATAATGTCCACAGTTGTGGGTTGTTCACTGTGTGGGGGCCACTGTGTTAAAGTGCTTTACACCTATTATTTCATTTAAGGCTCACACGGGATTTTCATAATAGTATGATAATAGTGTAATAGCATAATGCCCTAATAGTATTATTCTCCTAATTTCACAGAAAAGACTGGTAAGGAACAGAGAACCTTAGTGTCTTGCCCAAGGAAAACAAAGCTAGTTGTGTGGTAAAGGAGAATTTCGCTCAGGCGGTCTCGGAGCCCAGGGTCTCAAACCCTAAGTTCCAAGCACTAGTGGATGTTTCTCATGATAGCACTATTCGTGGAACTGTCTCCCTCAGGTGTGCAATTTCTAAGCACCCTTCAGGTCTCAGCTTAAATTTATCTTCCTCCGGGAGGTTTTCCTCAATTCACCTGATCCTCTTTTTTTATACACACATTCACAGTACTCTGTTCCTCTCCTTCATAGTATTTATCACAATTGCATTTAAATAATTCTCTGGGTGACACTGCTTAATTTCTGTCTCCTCCCACGTCTCACTCTCAGACAGCAGGCTTGATGCTGGTTAAGACAGAGAATGGCGACATTCTAATGCTCTTGATGCTTCCAACACTCCCATGTTGACCACTGAAACACGAAAACTAGACAAACCGAAAGGATGACAACATGAACATTGCCCTCCTGAATATAGAACATGGCGACTTCTTTCAGGAGGTTTGGAAGACCTGACTTCATCTCTCTGAGCTTGATTTTCTTTTTTCTCTGAGGCACAAAAGAACCCCATCATACAATCTCTGAGGAGCCTGCCAGATTTCACTCTTTCTATAACTCCATGCACCTGAAAGCCTCTTTGCCTCGTGAAAGAAACAATGTGAAAAATTTCCCTCAGCTGTAGCAAAACCTTCTCAAATTAATTAGTGGGAAAACTTCCAGATCTGAAGAACTATATAGCTATTCATTATTTGCTGTAAATCCTTATATGTAATCCATGTACGTGAAGCCAAGCCACCAACATTCAGAGTAGCACTTGAAAGTCAAATAAAATCGAAGGAAAATCTGAAACAAAAACAAGAAAAGAACCATGATGTAGTGCATGCTATAGTGAAATGTTACTTCTTTATCTAAATTTAAAATCTTTAAGTACATTCTAAGAAATTTTCCAGCTTAACAAA
>NW_012134525.1:5296101-5296705 GCF_000956105.1 Propithecus coquereli | reverse complement strand
GAAAGGAAGGAAAGAAGGAAGGAAGGAAAGAAGGAAGGAAGGCAAACAGACAGATAGATAAATAGATTAAAATCTATTTGTGTAATAAAGATCCTTATTCTTATAAAATATAACGATCTATTTCGTATAAATACGCTGAGAGAAACCAAAGAAAATACAATATATTTACAATGTCATTGAATAATTCTCTTGGAAAATCACACAGAATTATTGCTGTGAGCCAGCCTTACTTTAGATATGGAAAATTGAATTTTAGAATTTAAAATTTAGTATTTGGACTGATTTGGTCTTCAAGTTTTCTGAGGATAAGCATAAGCCCCTACATTTCTAGAATATAACGGTATCAGGTGTGTTTATTCTGCCTGATTTTCATCTCACCAGTCAGGACACACTATGGATGAAACACTTTCTTCTCTCTTCTGTAAGCTTATACAAGTGGTATGGTTTGGGAGTAGTACAGCATTGTGATTGGAAGCACAGCTTTTGGAGTCAAAGAACTAGTTTCAAATATTTGTCCTCTCTTGACTTACCTTTTTGTGCTTTAGTTTCCATTTTGATGTTCAAAGAATAATAACCTTAGAGATTTATTTTCAGGATTAAATGA
>NW_012134525.1:5289124-5293261 GCF_000956105.1 Propithecus coquereli | reverse complement strand
TTTCTTTCTCTTGCCTGATTGCCCTGGTTAGGACTTCTAGTACTATATTAAATAGGAAGGTGAAAGCAGACATACTTGTTCTAGTTCTTAGAGGACAAGCCTTCAAATTTTCCCCATTCAGTATAATGTTAGCTGTGGGTTTGTCATATATGGCCTTCATTATTTTGAGGTATGTTCCTTCTATGCCTAGATTGTTGAGGGTTTTTATCTTGAAGTACTGCTGAATTTTATCAAATGCTTTTGCTGCATCTATTGATGATCATATGGGGTTTTTTCTTCATTCTATTGATGTGATGTATCATGTTTATTGATTTGCATATGTTTAGCCTTACTTGCACCACTGGTATAAATCCCACCTGATCATGGTGTATAATTTTTTTGCTGTGTGTTGGATTCTGTTTGCTAGTATTTTTTAGGGTTTTTCTTCTATGTTCACCAAGTATATTGGCCTGTAGTTTTCCTTTTTTTGTTGTTGTTGCTGTGTCCTTGTCTGGTTTTGATATCAGAGTACTGCTGGCCTCATAGAATGAGTTAGGAAGAATTGCCTCTTCTTTGATTTTTTTTTTTTTTTAATTACTTTCAGGAGGATTGGTATTTAGTTTTCTTCACAGGTTTGGAAGAATCAGACTGTCGATCCATTTGGTCCTTGTCTTTTCTTTGTTGGAAGACTTTTTATTACTGATTCAATCTCACAAATCACTATTGGTCTGTTCAAGTTTTTTCTATTTCTTCCTGATTCAGTTGTGGTTGCTTGTATGTTTCTGGGAATTTATACATCTCCCCTAGGTTTTCCAGTGTGTCAGTACATAATTATTTGTAATATTCTCTGATCTTTTGTATTTGTTGTATCAGTTGTAATGTCTCCTTTTTCATTTCTGATTTTGTTTATTTGGGTCCTCTTTTCTTGGTTAGTGTGGCTAGTGGTTTATCAATTTTGTTAATCTTTTCAAATAACCACCTTTTTTTTTTTTTTTTTCGAGACAGAGTCTCATTTAGTCATTGTGGCTAGAGTACAGTTTCATCATCATAGCTCACTGCAACCTCAAGCTGCTGGGCTCAAGTGATCCTCCTGCCTCAGCCTCCTGAGTAACTGGAACTGCAGGCATGCACCACCATGCCTGGCTAATTTTCCTATTTTTTGTAGAGATGGGGTCTCACTCTTGCTCAGGCTGGTCTTGAACTCCTGAGCTCAAGCAATCCTCCCACCTTGGCCTCCCAGAGTACTAGGGTTACAAATCTGAGCCACTGTGCCCAGCCTGAATAACCAACTTTTTGAGTCATTGACCCTGGGGAGCTGGTGTAGCCTGGATGATGGAAGTGGCAATGGCAGGACAATTCTCTGGGTCTCAAGAGGTGTGCATTAATGTTGGTGGTAGCTGCTGTGAGCTGGGCAGACCAGTTTCCAGGCTTGGAGGCAGTGTTGGCAAGTAGATGCCAGCTGAAGTGGTAGTGGCTGGGAGTTTAGTCCAACCTCAGACCCCCAGGAAGAGTGTTCAGGTACCCAAGTTGGTGGATTGGGTTGGCCAATCCTCAGGACCCTGGGCCATGTGCTCTGTTTCAAGGCATGGGGAAAAGCCAGGCTGGGTGGGCTTGTTCCCAGGCCCCTCAAATGGTGAGAGTAGAAACCAGCCAGTGTGGGTGGGGGCAGAGAAATCTTTGGGCCCCAGATGGAGTGCTTCAATGAGAGGTAGTAGCAGCTGCACTGAGGCCCCACCACTGGAGAGGGTTCATTTTGTAATTATGAATTGCTTTCTGATTATTTGACTAGTGACTATCTTTTCTCCAACTATACTACCACATCCACCAGAGTGTGGATCTTTCCTGCTTTATTCATCACTGCATGCTCAGCATGTAGCATAGCATGTGACATGCATAGGTGCATATAATGTTTGAGAAAGGAAGGAGGAGTGGAAGGAGAAAGGAAGGGAAAGAGGCAGGCAAGCAGACAGGCAGGCACAATATGATATAAAACAGGTAGAATAAAGTTCTGAGATACTTCAGAGGCAAGAATCATCACCCTGAATTTGGGCATGGGAATTAGGAAAAGTTTCAAAGAAGATATGCCATTTTATCTGAGCCTGAATGCATGGGTAGAATTTAAACATTCCCATTGGGAAAGCATGGGACATGGAATAAAATGTCTCAGTTTCTCTATAAGGTCTCTGAGGAGGCATTGTAGTTGAGGCTAGAAATGTGTACCAGGCATGTCAGACAAAGCCACTTGACAATGGGGAGACCCTGGAGGATCAGGGTTAGGGATGAGACATACTCAGATCTGTGCTCTAGAAACAAAAGTTTGATAAAGTGTGAAAGCTGAATGTGAGAGTGGAGAAATATGAGGCAGGAGGGAGACTTAATATAGGCTAAGTTTTTCTTTCTGTTATTTCTGCAACAATAGTTTTATTTATACTGGAAAATATCCTACCAACCATTCTGAGTTTACTTGATTTAGACAAATTATAATGATGCTCAACCCTTCGAGGAATTTTTTTTAGGAAACAAAACTACCAAGATGAATAATTAGAATATCTTGAAGACTATTCAAGCCTTTTCTTTACATGTATTTACCTATGTCTGGCTGGCATGCAAATTGGAGTTTATACTTAAAATCACAGTGAATTGTATCACAGAATTCAAAGTAGATAAACCTCAAAAGAACCATGGAAGTTGTGAATATGAAGACCTCTTTAATATAGAAAGGCAGGTGAATCATATTTCGATGAAAGTCTTTGTGATTTCCAAGTTTATGTGATTAATAATGACAGCATTCACTGAATGGTTCTGATATTCTAGGTACAGTACTAGGACATTGCATACGTTATTTTATTTACTTGTCATATAAGGTAGGTAATTTATTTCCATGTTTCAGAGATTTAACTAGAGCTTGGGGAGGTTACACAGTCCATAGTGGTAGGTCTAAGACTCCAATTTAGTTTTTCTTACATCCTCCATACGAGTCTAGATGCAATTTTCCTTTGCCTGGTAAATAGCTTGTTACTATTTAAAAATTTTTTTCTAGCCAATCAGATCACAAGAAATTCTCTCTCTCTCTCTCTCTCTCTCTCACACACACACACACACACACACACACACACACACACACACACCCCTTCCCATCTCTGTCCCTACACCCATCCCTCCCTGCCAGGTTCTGATCCCCCTCCCCATCATCTTCCTCAGCCCCATTTCTTCCTTCTGAAGAGCATTTTCTCTCTCCAGGGAGTCACAGGTGTCCTCAGCTCATTCAGCTCCCCCATCCTGCTATCCCTGGTGCAGTTGGTCCTGCCTAGGGTCACATCTGTCCTACCTCTACCCCATTCATTCTCCATCTCCACCACCTCATGCCATCAGCTCCTTGATCACAGTGGGGTGCTTTGCTGTCACCCCAAAGCAGACAGATATGACAATGGAGCCCCTGTCACCCCAACCTTTCACCAACAGGGCTGCGGTAGGGGTGAGCAGCAGTGATGCACGGCACAGTGACACACAGAGGCAATGGTGGGAGCAGCCAAGGGGCCAATAATGGGGGGATGTGGCTGCTGCCAATTGGAGGCAGCCAAGGTCATGGCTGCTGAGGAAAGATGGGCTGAGAGGAGGCCCTGAGCTGAGTGCTGAGAATGCTCCTGCTTTCATGGGCTGGCGTTCTAGGGCACAAGAAACATGGATATCAATAAAATATACAGTGCTATATCTTGAGGCAATTTTCACCTCTCCTGTAGTGATGGGACATCCTCCTACTGCAGAAGGCAGCATGCTTGGTGGGTACAATGGCAATAAATAAGCCAAAATAATGACTTTTTCAGGCCAACAAAACATTGAGTGAATTCATTGCCAGAAGACCCACAGTACAAAAAATGATAAATTCTTCAGGTAACAGAAATATGATACCAGGATCTATGCAAAGAAATTAAGAGTTACACATGGAAATTTTTTAAAAGTAAAAATCTACTTGAGCAGAGAATTATGGGCTTGACAGTTTTTTTTCTTTTAGTGCTTTAAAGATGTCATTGTCTTCTACTTGCATTCTCTCTCTCACACACACACCGAAGTACACACATGCACATACTCACAATTATATATACTATTAGTCACTACCCAGGTAGAAGTCTCCCTACCAGAATTTTTTTGTTGATTTTT
>NW_012134525.1:5288584-5289074 GCF_000956105.1 Propithecus coquereli | reverse complement strand
TTTTCCCAGTGCCATCAACTGAAAGGGGTGTCCTTTCTCCAATGTAAGTTACTGTCAACATTGTCAAAGATCTGTTGGCTGTAAATATGTGGCTTTTTTTCTGGGTTCTCTATTCTGTTCCATTGGTCTATGTGTCTATTTTTATTACCAATACCATGCTATTTGGGTTACTACAGCCTTGTAATATATTTTGAAGTCAGGTAATGTGATGCCTCCAGCTTTAATCTTTTTGCTCAGGATTGCTTTGGCTATTCAGGCTCTTTTATTGTTCCATATGAATTTTAGGATTGTTTTTTCTAATTCTGTGAAGAATCACCTTGGTGTTTTTATAGATATTACATTGAATATGTCTATTGGACAATATGGCCACTTTAACAATATTACTCTTCTAATCCATGAGCGTGGGATATTTTTCTATTTGTTTATGTCATCTTCAATGTCTTCAGCAGTATTCTGTAGTTTTCCTTGCAGAGATCCTTCACCTCCTTTG
>NW_012134525.1:5263873-5279099 GCF_000956105.1 Propithecus coquereli | reverse complement strand
TGAAAAATAGACTATACTTTAAAAACTTATTTCTGATTGATTTGAACCAGAGATTCTCAGATATCGTTGCTCTATGTAATTTGATTTTTACTTGTCATAAGGGAAAAATAAGAGCAAAATACAATATGTTACAATGTCCAAAGTCCCCATGATTATCTTTTATCCTCTCAGAATATTTTTCTCAACTTAATTGCACTTGTCCTTCACCTTCACACAGTTAAGGAACTTTACTAACATCCTTTTACTAGTTTTTGAAGACTCCTATCTCATCCCTATCATAGGCTAAGGGAGAAAAAGTGCTATTCATCTTCTGGCAGAATTTTGTTCCTGAATCTGCTCCTCTAGTTCCCCCTCACCCCTTTTCTCTGGCCACATCGTTCTATTAATAATTACTTTCATTGGTATTCTCATCCTCACCCCACCCCTTAGCCTCTTTACTTGATCTTTTCTTACTGTTGTCCACTTCTTATAACTGGCCTTCAGCTGCTTGGTGCCTCCTTAGCCAATATTTCTGGAAACAAACACCACTGACAGGTCTCCAGGTTCCCCCACATCTGAGTACCTGAGTAGTCAAGGATGAAAGTAAAATAATCCCCCAACCCAACTTTGTGTTATTCTCTTGAAAAATTTAATCCCAAACAGTACTGTCCTATGCTCCAAACCTCAGGAACTCTCTGTACCTAAACAGCTTTTCATTTTTATCTTCATCCTCTTTACACTTGAACTTGGTATCTGTTGACTAACAACATGCTGTATTCTGAATCTGAACTGCCTTGGACCCTCAATGAGGGTATTATGCTGAGCCAAGCCTGGGCACCTCACTCTCGTCCCCTTAGAATGATTTCATTCCCAGGCAGCTCTTCAGTCTCTCAGGCCAATGAATTCCGTGTCTGCATCTCAGCTGTTGGGACAGATTAGCTCCCATCTGCCACAGCTCAGCAACAAGGGCCATCCATACAAGGCTCCCATCTGCATATCCACCACGTGGCTCTCAGGGGCCAAATCAGATGGCCCAGAACGCTCTTGGCTTGAACGGTGCAAGGACTCTGTGAAGAATGGAAAAAGAACTTTGGAAGTGGTTGGTAGGGCATCACGACACCTGCATTAAGATAGGAGGAGAGGAGAGAGAGAAGGTAGAGGCAGCTCCACTAATACAAGGCGTGTACTCTGCAGTAGAGGAGGTGATGGGAATGAGACATATTCGCTGGATGCGAAAGCTGATGTATGGCATGGGACAGTGTTGCTTAAATAGTCCTCAGGCTTAGACTTTAGAAATACAATTTTCCAACAGATATTGCTGGGATTCTGAAAAAGCCAAGCTACTTTGAGTCCCCAAAGGAAAATCACTTGGGGATAAGACCTTTTAAGATTTATAAAAAGAGCAGTTCCCTTAACAAATAAAAATCTCTCTCCATTTGAGATGGTAAAAGTGGCAAGCCTTGGCAGAGTGGTAGGTGAGAGCCAGCAGCCATTGCGCAGGGACAGAGACAGAGGTGCCCCATGAAAAGAAGGTGCACCAGAGACCTACCTGTGCAGCCAACCTCAGCCATCACCAGAGAGCCCGGGAAGCCTATGCTATGGCTGCACTACTTTCCCTTCCTGACTATAATAATCCCCAAATAACAGAAGCATCCAAAGGAGGCGTAACTGGTGGGACCTGGGTCCTCAGAACAAACTGAGAAGACACTGCTGGCAGATGTCTCTGAGGTTATCATCTGAGACAGAGGATTCCTGAACTAGTGTGGCCAGGCAGAACAAGAGTCAAGTTTACATAGGTAATACATAGTTTTTTATATATTTATACATACACACATATATATGCAATATGCTCACATAAAAATGAGAAAGTGAGCCATGACTTCCTTAGAATAGGCTAACTGCTGTAAAAAAAAAAAAAAAGTAATAATAATATGAATAAAAATACACAATGAATCAAACACAATAGCAGTGCATTTCTTGCTCAAGTGACATTTTCCAGATAAACAGGCTAACAGATCAGTCTTTTTCTGGGTAGACCTTCAGGGTGTCAGGGATGGTGGCAGAGGCTGTGCTATCTTCAGCACATACCTTCCGGAGTCTCCTTGGGAATCATCACTATTCCAGGCGGCCAGAGGGGGAAAAGAGCACAGGGCTTCCTGTGAACTCTCAGGGCCAAGCCTTAAAGCAACGCACGTGACTTCTGCTCACATTCCTCTGGCTAGAACTCAGTCACATGGCCACACCTAACTGCAAGAGGGTTTTAGAAATGTAGTCAATGGACAGGCAGCCACTTCCCAGTGACAAGTGTGTGCTAGAGAAGGGGGCAGAGCATAACAATCTGGTAGATGATCAGCCCTCTCCGCCACAGCCTGCTAACCAAGCTTTCTCATCTAGTGGGGAGGTTTGAAGGTGTCAAGAGGTGTAAAGAAATGTGATAGAATAATCATGACATCTGTGATTTATTGAATATTTATATGCCAGATAGTGTATTCACCTCTTTACCTATAGTCCCTTAAAATTAGACTTTTTAAAAATTAGCCAATGCTGGGTGGGAGGGTGGGGAGGAGGTTGGCAGCAGTCGGGTTCACAAATAGCCAGGGAAGCCTTCTCAGTCTGGGAGCTTTCCACAGCACTTTTACATTTATGATCTCATTTGAGCTTCACAATGGCACAGTGAAGTAGGTAAGACAAGTCTTATTGCCATTTTGAGGAAAGGAAAACAAATACAATAAGGTCAAGGGCTGTCCCTGTGGTCCCCCAGCTAATGAGGACTAGACCAGATTCCTGACCTGTGAGATGTAATGTAGGACTGTTTCCCACGCAGCTCACTGCTCCCCTGGTACTTCAGCTGGATTGCAATTGTCCAAAGGGCAATTAAATTGGGACCTTTCCAAGAAATGGTATTTCTTGATTTTTGGTCAGTAATGATGTGTATTTTAGTTGACTGCTACTGAAATTTTTTAGCATTAGAGTTGAAAAAATACATTTCTGCCACCTTTCATTGTGACAACTGAGAGGAAAGACCTTTGAATGAGAAGTAACAGGGGAGCCAAGACCACTTAAACTAGGCTAAGTTATTGCTAACATTCTAGAAAACCCAGAGCATAAGAAGATGCCGCAGAGAATTTCTCATTCTACTGGCCAGTTAACTAGACCACACTCTTCAACTGTTCATTGCCTCTGAGACATGGAGGCTGCACAGAGACCACTCCGAATGTGACCTGGCTGGTTACTCGTCCCCAAGTCCTGAAGCTGGAGGTCTGCTTTCCTGTGCTGTTGAGCATGCAGTGAACTTCAAGGTCTTTCTGGCTTTCTGGAATTAGACCCATGGATTCATCTAATTCCACTCAATCTTCTGATGAAAAGATAATATTCTACAGTGAATGGTTACTAGGCCACCCCTGGGCTGAGCTTCAATTCACTTGGAAACCCTTAGAAGTAATATCCTCCATAAATGCCAGCATAAATCAGAATCTTCTTTTATAGGAGCTCATAGATCTTTATGAATCTCATGATGAACACTAGCACTACAGAGGAGCATAGCAGAATCTCAAGCCCAGATCAAAGGCTAATATTTTCCTAACACTAATATAATTTAGGCCTTCTTTATATTAAATCCTATTTTCCAACAAATAGTGCTAGAGCAATTTAATATTCATCAGTAAAAAAAAAAATCAATCTCAACCTAAACCTCACACCTTATACAGAAATTAACCCAAAATGGATCATAGAATTAAGTATACAATATAAAACTTTGAAACTTAAAAAAAATAGGAGAAAGTCTTTGGGATCTTGGGCTACACAGAGAGTTCTTAGATTAGACATTAAAGTTATCATCTTTTAAAGGAAAGATTAATGAAATCTACTTCATCAAAATTAAAACTTGCTCTGTGAAAGCCTTTATAAAGTAAATGAAATGACAAATTATAGACTGGGAGAAAATATTTGCAAACCACATATCTGACAAAGGACTAGTATCTAAAATATGTAAAGAACTCTCAAAACTCAACAGTAAAACAAAAACAATCCCATTAGAAAATGGGCAAAAGACAGAGTGACATCTCACTGAAGAAGATATGCAGATGGTAAATGAACATATGAAAAGATGTTCAATATTATTAGCCATTATTTAAATGCAAATTAAAGCCACAATGAAGCATCACATACACACCTATTAGAATGGCTAAAATAACACCAAATGCCAGCAAAGGTGCAATAGGAATGTAAAATTCGGCCACTCGTGAAAAAAGTTTAGCAGTTTCTTAAAAACTAAACATGTGACTATTATATGACATAGCAAGTGCACTCCTGAGTATTTACCTCAGAAATGAACATTTATATTCATGCAAAAAAACCTGCACATGAATGTTTATAGCAACTTTATCTGTAATAGCCCAAACCAGGAATAAGCCCAGGTATGCTTCAAGGGACATAGCATGGAATACTACTCAGTAACAAAAAAGAATGAACTATTGGTACACACAAAAACTTAGATGAATCTCCAGGGAATTAATTTGAGCAAAAAAAAGCCAGTCCCAAACATCACATACTGACTCCACTTATATGACATTTTTGAAGTGATAGAATTTCAGAAATGGAGGACATATCGGGAGTTGCCCAAAGTTTGGGCCTGGGGGAGGTGGGGAATGGAGACAGGAGGAAGTCAGTGTGGCTATGAAAGGGCAACCTGAGAGATCCTTGCAGTGTGGGAATTGTTCAGTGCCTTGACTGTGGCATGGAGACACGAGCCTATACAGGTGATAAAACAGTATAAAACTAAACACACACCGGCACATGACATGGGTATTATGCAAGTAAAACTGAGGAAATCTAAATGATGGTGGATTGTATCAATGTCAGTATCTTGATTATGACATTATACTATAATTTTGTAAAATGTTACCATTGGGGGAATCTTGACAAAGTATACAAGGGATCTCTCTATTACTTCTTATAATTGCACGTGAATCTACAATTATCTCAATAAATAAAAACTTCAATTAAAAATGTCCTTTGAAATCCACTCTCAGTTCAGCTTATTTTATTTTTCTCATTACTTTGTAATTTAAGGAACCTATTAAAGTCAGGAGGAGGAGTATTTGATTCTAAATGAGGGTCCTCTCTTCTCTTGGGTTCTTTATTACGTGATATATGGCATCTGCCAATTAGCAATTTAAATGCTACCAGATGGACCCAGTTGCTTCAGCTATTTCAGCACCAAGCCTGTCACTTAATGTCAAACATGTCCTCCCCATTGCCCAGAATCCATACATCAAAAGATGAGTTCCAAATTTACATATACGCAACATGGCAAACAAGTGATTATCTATAATCCAGTCACAAAGGGGCCTATAAAATTCCTTTAAGCCAAAAAGAATGCAGAATGACAGCAGATGGCTCCATCCTAAACTGAAGAATGAAAGATGTTAAGGAGAAGAACAATTAAACAGAAGAACATAAAGGATCATTAAAGGAAAGCCAATTTTCTACCCCTTCAGCCAGGTGAGTGCTTTCTCACCTAAATTCCATTTGAGTTCAGCAACCACATCAATCAACACCGTAAGAGAGATACTCATGGGCTGTTGGAGAGAACCATGTATTTCTCAGTTCCCTTTCAACTCACAAAAAACAGAAAACAAGGACCACTGGTAGTGTCCCCAAGACCCCAAAATCCTGAATTTACATATAGAGTCAAATTTGTACATGGGTATCCGGTAGTTTGTGAGAATGCTACTTGAACTTCTCTGGCAGCAGGAGCCCTGGCAGTATGGGGGTAGAGAAGGTAGAGTCTTCATCCAGGAATGTTTACAAATGAAGTCTTAATAACTCCAACTTTTTCTCTACTAGCTAAGCCATGAGGGCCACCAGCTATAGCATGACCTGCAATAATACTATGGTATCTTGATGACTTCAACCACTGTCTCTGGGCTGGTGATGAGTCAAGGATGAATCTGGGCTGGTGATGAGTCAAGGACAAAGAACTGTGGGTTCCAACTAAAACTTCAAAACTCCTACTCTCGAGGTTAAGAGGCCCAGCCCAGTTAGCAGGGTTCTACATTGGTCAGGACTGACACTGAGTATGATTCATCTGAAATTGTAAGGAATGTGGGAGTCAGAGAGTATGCTGAGCAGAGAGCTTAAGATAGAAATCAGTTCATAAGACAAAGAAGAGTCCAAATTGGGTTAAAAATAAATAACAAAAACCATGGAGCCCAAAAGAAATAGAGAGCACCAAGTCACAACATCAGACATCAAAGTGTCAGGGAGATGAACAAGGAGCAGTGGGTACAGTATAAATTGAAAGGGGCTTTGAGCAATTACCAAGAATAGACCTTTTTGACTGAGCCACCTTTGTGCCTGCAGAGGCTTTGTGGGTGGGATGGCCAGCTGCGATAGCAGACCAGGGATCAGAAGGCAGACAGGGAAAACATGGAAGTGATTTAAACCCAGGCAAAACACCGGTGTGCTCAATGTACTGCGTACACCTGCGCGCTCAGCTCAGCTAGCGACTAAGTACCAGATGCAACAGTTTCAAATGTAATCATTTAAAAACTCCAACCATAGTCTCCCGCCTAAATTCCACTAGGAGTTCCTAGAAACACCTAAGTCACAGGAAACAAAAAGATTAAGAGGGTTACAACATTTTCTCTTCAAATTAAGTGACCTCTTTTTAAGAATCAGATTTGAATGGGAGAACAAATTCCCAGGAAGTCCCATAAAGAGGTGGGTACATAGCAACCGTACTATTACACATTGCGAGAGCAAACAAACACAGAAAGGAATAAGAGCTGACTGGAGAAGCTTTGGGAATTAGAATAACGCTGTGGGTGAAATATTTGGCAATCATCAAATGGCTGGGCTGGCAGGGAGGTGGTCTGTAGGGGCTTTCACGTCAGGAATCATGTTATCAAGGTAAATAAAGGTAACTGAGGCAGTGGAAGAAGGCAGTGTTGAAAGGTTCCCACATTTCTCTCACTGGCTCTTGAGAAAGGTAAATATCTTTAGAGCAATAATGGCTGGATAAATATTTCTATTCTCTGCAGATGTAGATTGGATCAATTGCAGAATAGATATTCCTCAAAGACAAGAAATTTCATCAGAGAGAGACCCAAAGCGATGATATAATTCCACTGGGCACTCATGAGAAACATACTAGTAACCTTATTGTTCCTTTTGGGCGGGTTTGGTCCTCCAAGGATATCACCCTGTGCAATGAGGAAATTCATGACTGTTGCCATGGGACCCAAGGCATTGGCACAGTTACAATGAATCAAACATACAGGCATACAACAAAAAGGTAAAGAAGTCTAGGGTTACCAAGGCAGGAATATAGGAGGAATAAGAGGTTTACAGGAGCCAGCTGGGTCATATTAGGTGTTGCTGCTCAGGTTTAAAGCCGTGTCATCATCTGAGCAACGTAAACTAATGCATTATAATTTGCAGTTTCAGTAAAGGCACTATTTCTCTTCCTGGAAGGAACTGCTCTAGAACAGAAGGCAGCTGTTCCATTTCCTGTTTCTTAACATCTTCACATTTAAATTTCTCTGCCTGAATGTCAAGGTCCTCTGTTACCCTACTCCCTTCTACTCAAACTTCCTTATCCTCACTCACCACTACCCAGTCTTACCACCCATTCTAGTCAAGTACATGCGAGCAAAGAAAGCAAACAAATATTGTCTGGTAGCTCTTCCATATAAAAATACTTTCTTATATTAAAAAGACCATTCCCTTGCGCTGAGTAACACATCCACAAGAAGAGGAAGAGGGACGCTGGAAGGGAGACAAAGCTGGCCACTAAAGCCTGGAACAGCTGGGCCAATCATTGATCTCAGAATCTTTTCTCATCAATCTTTTTCGATCTGCAAATTGAATGGTGGTGTGTGTGTCAGGGGGTATCCATCAGATATGGAAAACTAAAGAGTAATACAACATGAAATATGGATTTTGAAATGTGAGAAGGTAGATGCTGCAGGCAGCTATTAGCTCAGTATTTCCAAAAGCATATTCCATTGGATTTAAATAAGGATCAGTGATGAAAGCATCCATGCTTGAGTACATTTTGTAAATGCTAAATAAGAACAAAGTAAGTCTCTCTCTTTCTGCAAGACTGCTCAGAGTTATTGATCTGTGAATATAGACTGTGAATCTCCAAGGGTGGGAGGAAGCAGCTGTAGTATGCCACATTTTCTATTTATGTGACCTTGAAACCCCCCCTCCCTTTTTATTTTCATTAAACATCTTTAAGGACTACAGTTTTTTTGTGGTTTTTTGTTTCGTTTTGTTTAGAACTTGTTTTGGAAAGCATTGTATTAAGGGAGAGGTGATAAAAAAAATTAGCAGGGTCTGGAATAATGGAATAATGTTGCTTATCAAAGACACCACACGATCCTTGGGAGACCATATCAGATTGAACCTTAAAGTTATAGTTAGGTGGGCTGTCCCTCACCAAAGTAGAGACCTGGTGAGGGGCTACCCTGAAGATAAATTAGAATGGAACAACAACAACAAAAAACAGGCTGAGGAAGGCAAAACACCCATGGAGACTTCCTGGAGAGCCAAAAGTGGCAACTGTAAGGTCAGAGCAGGGTGATATGGAGGCAAGAGGAAGACCTTCAGAAATCCACATATATGGATGGTTTTACATCTGTGTGGCTCTAGAGTTGATATACCAAATGATAGCCCTTGATTCCATAAATAATATCCTTCTTAACGTTACACCTTTATTTTCAGAGTAACGAAAAAGATCACTAAACTAGGAGCCATGAGACCCAGCTTGCACCAGCTCAGCCAGAGCCAACTGTGTGCATCTTTTCTTAACTCCACATTGAAAGGAGGTCATGTTGGTGGCCATATGAAAGTATTTACACTACAGAAACTGGTAAACTTTACAAATCAGGGGCTTTCTCTACCTTTAACATCCACCCAAACACAGAGCTGCTTGTGAACTATTCAGTAGCATACCACTGGCCTTTTTGGTACATTAACAATTTCCATCCTTTTAGAGTACGAAGACCCATTTATAAACCAAATAAAGGAATGGGACATATACATGATAAAGTTGGTGTTTCAGTAGTATTTGTTTATAGAGAAAAAAAAACTTAAAGACAAATAGCCATTAATTGGATATCTTTTTAAACACATTTACACCTTATCACAATAGCATCTATAGGTTTGACAAATATTAACTATGAGGCAGACAAGTGATATTTATTTGATAAGAAAAAAGGCATCATTTAGAATAACTAAAATAACCATGTAACCCACATAGCCTTAGGAGTCATGGTCCACAATTTGGGAACCAGTAGTCTCCTTAGTGGTTCCCCAAAATGGCCAATATATAGACTCACTGAGGAGATTGTTGAAATTCAGCTTCCCAGGGTACAGCCCAGGGAAAACTAATAAGAATCTCAAGTTTGAAAACAACTGATCAAGCAAAGCTCCCTAACTGGTACTTTCCATTTACTCCTTGCTTCTGCTTCAGAAAGCAGTCCTTTGTAATCTTAGACATATATTTGTTGGAAAGTGTTCCTTATAGCTAGGGCGACCTTACAATTTATCATCCAAATTGCTACACTCAGAGGGTGGAAGGAGGTACTACAGGGTAATTCCTAAATTACCCTGGAACAACAGGCATAAATAAACTGGGATGGCCTCAAGCGAATGGCGATGTACAGTCAGTCCATTTGCTGCCAACTAAAACCTATCTCCAGGAGCTTTCACCCACTTATCCTCCTTCTTCCTTTTGGAGCCATAGCCATCAGTCTAATTTCACTGGACATGCTTTTAAATTACAAGATGGCTATTCTGACATCCCTCCTGGCTCTTTAACCGTTTCTTACCCAGAATCATAATGTGTGAAACAGAATCAAATACAGCTGTAAGGGGCGATGGGCCCAGACTCCACCTGCTGTCTTCCCTTTGCCCCTTGGGATGGTGCCTGAGGCACCTTCAATTGCACCCTAGGAATTAGTAGCTTAAAAACCTTGCTGACCAGGTGAGCATCACTAGATGACCCTTCCTTTTCTAATTAAGTTTTAGAATTCTTAGATGACACTGCATTTTGAATACAGGAATAATATGGCAAGGAAAAGAATGATATTAAGTAGGCTTGCAATGCCCAGTTTTTCTATTTTAAAATATAGGTATAAAGCACACACAATATGTTTAAGTGTAGAGTATAAAAAATAACAATACAACCAACATACAAGTAACCACTAACAGAGAAACAGAAGGTTAGCATTGTATTCGAAACTGCCTCAGTTTCTCTTCTCCTTCACATCTCCCTTCTCACTTCCAACCTCTACCCCAAAAGTTTAACCACTATCTGGAATCTGTGTTTATCATTCCCTTCACGATTTAACTGGATACCTTTGGGCAAGGCCAGGAAACTCTGGGTGAAGTAGGGAATGAGGTCCCCACTGATGGTGAAAAGACAGCTCTTTGCCCTGCATGATCCACAATTGGCTAGCAAGTCCTTGAGCCTATTTTTCTAGAACTATTTGAATTAATGAATAAAGAACTCAGACTTGGCTATTTCCCAAGCTGATTTGATGTGGCTAATACAGAAATGCTAATTCCAAACAGCCGTGTAGGATGCTTAGGGTTTTGATTGAGGGAACAATAGAATCTGGCAGAGAAAACCATCACAAACCAATGATTGTTACAGTTTTTAATGCCCAGAAATTGACTGCAGCAATTTAAACTAGATAGCTAACTGAAAGCAGGAGTCAACAAGAGGAGATATTGGAAAGAGAGGTGGTGTCTGGTGGGAAACTAGGGCATTTGCAGTCTGGCCCCTTCAGGTATTAGGTGAGAACAGATTCTTGAGATCTTGTGTCTTGTCTTACATAATCCTTGCCCACATGTTGCTTAAACTTCACTGAGAAGACAAATGCAGGAAATAACTGTTTTCATGAACAAGGTGGTGTGCTATTGAACATGTTTATACAAATATGCTAAACTGGGTACCACAGACTGTTGGAGAATAGCATAGTGCAGCATAGCAAGAGAGTAATTGTGAGGTGCAGCTAGTAAGTACAAAAGATATTTGAAAAGGGAAAGATCAGTTTGGCTGGAGCAGAGACATCTTCATAGAGGCAGCAACATTTGAGTTGGGCTTCAAAGACATAAAGAGTGAACGCATTTTATACTAATGATGAAAACAACTAGTCATCATTGAGTGCCAGGCACTGTGGCAAGCACTTTACCTGCATTATTTCATATAATCTTCCCAACAACCCTCAGAAGTATAATTCTTCCCATTTTACAGATAAAGGGACTGAGACTTAAGTAACTTTTCCAAGATCATGCAACTAGATAGTAACAGTCAGGATTCAAACTCAGGATGTTTGACCAAATAGCCAGCATGATGCTACACTGCCTAGGTAAAGGAAGACCAGGAGAGGAAGCCCAGATGTAGGAGGAAAGGGGTGTCAGCCACATTGAAGGGGCAACAGAATGTGGGTGTTTGGTCAAGTTACTCCTCTCCTGAAAAGGCTTAAATATCTGCCCCATCCTCTGTAGTTTGCACACAGAGTTGAAGATTGCTTGTTAAATTTAATTGACAATATGAGGGAAGGTCCCAGCATGAGAAGCAATTATATAAGTGGGGATCTTTGCCTATTACATCTTACAGTTTAGCTAATATTTTGAAGTTTAACAAGGCATGAACAGATTTATAGGGGGAAGATATCTTAAATATATCAGTACACGTTGGGAAAATAAGGAATAATGCAAGAACAAATGTATGAGTAGACTTTCAAAAGGTGTGAAGATATTTTATTCATTCAATAAACATTTCTTGATAGGCCACTTTGTATTAGTCTCTATGCTGGGACATTGGGGATGTGGCTCCCTCCAGAGGGGTAAAACAGGGACACAGGATTCTTCCATGCTTTGTAACAAAATAGAATTCAATTGAACATTTATATCATGCATTAAACAATGAGCATTTATCAAGCCCCTGTATGTGCTGAGTGCTCTAATAGATAATAGATATACATGCCTGTGCACAAGGGCCTCCAAGAGTAGATACACAGTTAACCAAATAATTGCAACACAATACATGAGTGCTACCTGAAGAGGAATTATAAACTAAAACAAATGTCTGCACCAAAGGAGGATTTAAAATCCTGATCTGGTCTATGTCTATTGACTTTACTCAGAATAGGCTTAGTAGTTTTCTGTCTTGATTAATTAAAAAGTTCATCTCCCTGTACTCCAAGGACCAGATCAGGTGATCTCCAGAAGAACTTTGAAGCTCTAGTATTCTGATTCTGCACTCCCCTAGCAATTGAGAAATCGGGGCATCTCTCTCTCACAGGCAAGAAGAGGAAAATAATACATGAGTAACGGAAGACCAAGTACAGTTCTCAGAATTGCTAAGCAGACCAGCTAATGCTCACTAAAGGTGAAGGTCTTTTTTCTTTTAACATGCCACCAAAAAAGAAAACATTCATTTATTCATAAGTAGGTTAAAGTTCCAATTTTACAATAGTAGAGAAATAGCTATGAGCTTTCCCCTGATTGCTAAATTCCAGAATATCACTAGTGGTCCACTGAAAGTCAGATTTCATTAACCAGAAAATGTAAATTCAAGTAGTAATGTCCCATCCTTTTGTCAGAAATATAAAATTCAAAAAGAAAATTTAATTCAGAAAGTTCTATTGCGTGTATTTAGAAAAACAATTCAATTAGCCCGGCTTAGTGGTGTGTGCCTGTAGTTCTAGCTTCTTGGGAGGCTGAAGCAGGAGGATTGCTTGAGCCCAGGAGTTTGAGGTTGCAGTGAGCTATGATGATGCCACCGCACCCTAGCCCGGACAACAGTGAGACCCTGTCTCAAAATAAAATAAAATAAAAACAATTCAAACCAAAGCTTAATGATAACACAGAGGCAGGATTATAACAGCAAAGACAATGCTCCCCTTCTAGTAATTTTAATGGAAAAATTATCTTGGGATATAGCTTACTAGTTTGTGTGACATACGCCAATCACTTTTTCTGGGCTCTGGTTTTCTCGTCTATAACATAAGGGGGTTGGACTAAAGGTTTTATCACTGTCCTTAGCAATTTAGCAATGCTAAAGACATAGCAATTTAAATTGTAGTCTAGTGATGGCAAGTATTTTGTCCTTGAACAGTACCTTCAGTGAATTGGTGCTTATGAGCTGCCTGGAGAATGGAGAAGGATGTTGAGGCCCAATCCAGACTCAGAGGAAAAGAGCCAATGACTTTAGCGATGTCTGGATCAGGCAAGTGAGACCGGGGCACACAAGAGTGATGTTTGTTCTAATTGAATCCTCACATTTTTTAAATTAGAAAACTTGGGTCCAGAATGTGACGCTATGATCATGCTATGATCACAAAGAAAATTAGTCAGTAACACAAATTCTAAGTCAAATTTTTATTACGTCTCATCTGTACTCTTTTTTTAAAAAAATTGACAATTATTATATCATGTTGCATCTTGTCTCCAAAAGAAGTTAAAGTGGCTTATAAAAGTGCATGTAAGGCAGTGAGATCAATGAAGACAAAAATGAGACCAAAGGAAATCTATTACTTCATTTCATCATACTTGATGTTGTCAGATTAATTTGTCCAAAGCATACTTCAGATCACATTACTACCCTTCTCAATGATTCTTCCCAAGTCTTTCATTATCTTGCCTCGACTGTCCTTCCAAACCTGTGCGCTAATTGCGCTGTTCTACCGTTCTTCTCGCACAACGCAGCAGCTACTCCTTCAGGGAGTATCCGACCTGCATGCAAGTCATCTCCCCTTGTCTAGGATCTTCCGGATCTTCTTCCCCTGGAAGCTATGTTTATTTGTGACTTCACTCTCCTGGCAATAGTTCATAAAATTGACATAATATGGGGCAAGAAGATTCTCCTTGCTGCCCTTCAATGAAAGCATTGGGGGTAGCGCCAGTCCACCATGTGAATGGAAAAGCAGAGAAAGCAAGTCCGCAGAGGTGGAAGCACAATTCCCTGGGCTCCTCATTGCTTCCCAACCCTGATTCCAATTCCTTCCTGAGGCCTGGCTGTATGTCTGCCAGAAGTTCCCCCCAAACACCCTGAATCTTTGCAGTAATTTTCCCCTCCTCTTAAGCTTACTCCTTTGGGATTAGCAAGCTGTAATCGATCTGCATCCCTATGTACGCCTTCCTACACCATGTCTTCAAGTCCATGTCAAGGGAACTTCCTCCAGAAAGCCCCTTCTGATTTCAGGTAGTAATACCTTCATCCTATGAATTCTTACAGTACTGCATCTATATATATATTATGATATGTCTGCCTTGGATCTTACAAATTTCACCATTATACATTCTGGTTTGTTATCTTAATTTCTAAGCTTCTTGTGAGGAAGGATCAATGCCTTGTTTATTACTGTGATCTCCACATACCAAGCACAGCAGAAGCGGGCAGTTGTCAATCTTTATTTGTTAAAAGAATGGACGAACAAATAAACACCTTTTATTCATTCTCTACTCTTGTGCAAATCCCTAAACCTCTCTCCTTCAAGCTGGTGTAATAGAAGTGGAGATTTGATCAGCCAATTTACCCAGTTAATGTGAGCAATGTAGATAGACAAATAGAATAATTGTGGCCCAGAAATCTACTCCAGGACCAGAATGATGCCATTTGGTTGTCAATATTGATCACGTTTAATTAGAAAAATTGCCAGATCTCTGCTGTTCTTAGTGCTATGTGGGCATCACCTAAAAGCAAAAGGACGACGAGCTGTTCTGACCATCCACAGACTTTATGTGATAAACATGTTTTCATTTGAGAAAATTTGTTCCCGTTTCTGAGCAGGATCAGAGCCTTTGAGAATTTCATCTTTTCCCCATAGAAACTTTCTTCAGTGGTTATGATGAGGGAGCTTTTAATATACAATTCCTAGAATTATTAAAATAATGGTAGTTTAATTCATACCATGTGAGTAAGTATTTTCAAAGTGGATTTAGAGTAGGGTTAAAACTCAATATTAGGTTTTAAGAAATAATCACTTCAGGAAGAAAATGTAGTCATTGGAGATGCATTGTGACTTTGTGAAGTGGATTATTAACCTGTCAGGTACCTATGTCCCTTCCGAGCATTCCTTTGGTCTTTCCTGACCCTATCAGAGCCCTTTCCAGATGAAAGCACAGCTATAATCACTGTGCTTTATGCCATATACTCAGTTTCTCAAATAGCAGGTGACACTCATGGTGTGACTTGCTATTGGAGCTGTCTGTATCTATGTTGATC
>NW_012134525.1:5254429-5262178 GCF_000956105.1 Propithecus coquereli | reverse complement strand
CTATAGACTTACTAGGACAGCTAAAATGAAAAATGGCAATACCAAATCCTCGCAAGGATGTAGAGAAACTGGACCTCTTCTACATTGTTTAGGGGATTATAAAATGATACAGCCACTCAGGGTTTTCTTGAAAAGCTAGCCAGATACTTACCATCCAACCCAGCAAGCACATTCCTAGGCATTTATCCCAGAGAAATGAAAACTGAATAAAAACCTATATACAAATGGTCATAGAAGTTTTATTTGTAATAGCCAAAAGCTGGAAACAACCATAATGTCCTTCAGTAGGTAATTGGTTAAACAAACTGTGATGTCTGCATACCATGGAATACTAAAAAGAATGAGCACTAAAAAGAATGAACTATCAACACATGAAACATAATGGATGCTTCTCAAGAACATTATGCTGACTAGAAGAAAAAAGCCAATTTCAAAAGATTACATACTGTATGATTTCACCTAAATAACATTCCCAAAATGACAAAATTATAGTAATAGAGAACAGATTAGTGGTTGCCAAGGTATAGGGAGAAGACATAAGTTGACTATAAAAGGGTAGCACAGGGGAAATTTGTGTGGTGATGGGCTAGTTCTGTATCTTGATTGCAGATGTGATTATAAGAATCTACACACATTGTACTAGTGTCAATGCTCTGGTTTGATATTGTACTGTAGTTACCAGTGGTAGTAAGATGTAACCAGTGGAGGAAACTGGGTGAAGGGTACCTAGGACTTTTACATATTCTTTACAACTCCTATGAATCTATAGTTATTTCAAAATATAAAAGTTAAACAAGAAAACAAGTGGCAGGCCATATTGCCATAGTTTAGCTATAGTTTGTTAGCGCCTGATCTAAACCATTAGCTGTTTTGACAATACTTTTATTTGCTGTATATGTCTTTCATTAAATATACAAATTTATTTAACCTATCCTCTATTCATTCCAATTTTCCCCTTTATAAAACCAGGACCTAGGATATTTTACATCTTTTTATACATCTACAATTATTTCTTTAGAATAGACATATAAAATTATGGTGTCAAATGTATACACATCTTTAAAGTTTGGACATAAAATTGCCAAATTATCTTCTAAAAAATGTATACCAATTTACATTCCTATCAGCAGGGTACGGAAGTATGTACCCACACACTCATCAACAGTGTGTTTTATCTTTTTTTAAAACATAATCTCTGCACACTTGTCAAGAAAGAATATCTCTAGGATTTCTTGTTTGTTTAAAATGTATTCTCCCTTTAATTTCTAATCTTTGCTCTTGCTGGTCTCCTGCCTGAGACACCATCTCCCCTTACCTAGCTGATTCATATTCCACCTTCAAATCCCAAGTAAGGCACCACTTCCTGCAGAAGACTTCACCGATCCCTTTTCCTGGGTGCCCCTCTTACTCACTTCACAGCACCCTATAAGTACCATGGACACACCTTGTTTAATTGTGTATATTTCATCACCAGACCTTAATCTCTGTGAGGGTGTAGGAGCTTTGTCTCTCTTGTTCCCTCTTTTATACCCAGCACGAGCACAGAACGTGACAATACATAGTAATTAAATATTTATTGAATCAATGAATAAAAAAGAATATATCAATCAGAAGAGGGATATCTGCTTGTTGAGAGTTCACAACAATAATAGTAGTGTGCTTCCAGCACCATGCAAGAAAAATGGCCTTCTACCAGTAAATACACATATCAGGTCAGAATGGAGGACTACTCTTATATCAGGAAGGTAGATACATCAGATTACCATAGCTCAATAACACTGCCCATTAAGATTATCCAAATAACTTTCATTGTGCTGACTGTACACTCTCCTAGTCACTTTTTAGTTATTATTTGGTTTGTAGGCATAGACTATATATGAATGTGTCATAAAGTTTAAATTTCTAGCTCTTATAGCAATTATATTTTTACTGAAAATTAATAAAGTAATATCTGATTTGTACATTGGTCACTCATGAATTTCATTATTATAGGTACATTCCCTAGAGTTCTATAATCACCTCTTCTGGAAAATGGCGATCACATCAATGTATTTCCAACCTCCATTCCCTCCAGGGATTGTCTTACTGTTTACTTCCAAAAACTACCAGGCATGATTTTTAAATCCTTGCGGTTTTCATAACAAAGTATTTTCATTTCGTTTGACTTTTTAAATTTTTAAATACCTTCTAAAGAAAACTCTTCATGAAGTCATTAACAAAACTCTGTGCTTTTTCTGCCTTAGCCAGAATCGGATCCTTGAGTGTAGTTGAATTAGATATAAACATAGGGAGGTATTTTAATGTCCTTACTCCTGATAAAACTGCTATGTCCCCTCTTCCACAAGGTATTTGAAGCTTGATTCTACATTTTATCAAAACTCCTTCTTTTTATCTATGTGAATTTGTTCCTCATGTCTAAGGGGTTATTGCATTTAACACACCACTAATTTATCTAAAGTAGTTAGATTTATTGTAGGTAGAGTAGCTTTTGGAAAAGACCAGAAAATATGCTTACTGGATGAGAGTTAAGTATAAGTAAAATAGAATTTCTTGTTTGAAAATTTACAATCTGAACATGAACATTATAACTGGCCACTAAGGGAGGATATGGCATGGTATGCAGTCTGCCCTGGAAATGGAGCAAAGTCTAGAGGCATAGGCAATATATACAGGGGAAACATGCCAAACTGTGTTCCTGTCACTTCTTGAGAGACTCTGTGCTGGTCATTTAACCCCTCTGAACCTCAGTTTTCTCATCTATTAACCAAAGGAGGTGAACCAGAAGAAAAATAAATTCCCTTCCAGCTTAGAAGTTCTGTAATTCTGTGATACAATTTCTCTATCTTCTCAAGTAGTGCAATTGATCTTGGAAATGCCCCTACAATCTAATTAGGATTCCTTTCCTTGGATATTGGTCTGTGGTGGTCTTTTTTTTTTTTTTTTTTGGCCCAGATTCTTTTTACTGTCCTTGTACTTAGTACTATAAGAAGCTGTAAGGAGACCCTAAATAGACTTGATTTCAGTTGGTCCCCTCATTAGCTCTCCCCTCTGTCCCTAGGCTTGCCTCTTGCCATTCTTTGCCTAACCTGACCCACTCTCACTCTTATCTTCTCTGGGCCAGATCTCTACTCCTATCTAAACCAATCTTCAAACAGGGAAGAAGGCCCAAGGCAGTACTCAGAATCTGATTCCCAGATATCATCCTTGCGTTTTAACAGAAGCTCTTCCTTTTTATTGTAACCTGAAAGAGGGACTTCAATTGAAGGAAGTGGGAAAGAAAACTAACATCCGTTAAAATATCTACTGTGTGCCCCACATATATATCATATTCACTCGTTACATCTCTTAATAATAAAATACATATTATTTCTTCCAATTTTTTTTGAAGTTGAGGAAACTGATATTCAGGGAAGTTAAATAAATGGCTGAGATGAAGAGGTAGTATCAGCAGAGCTGGTATTCAAATTCTCAGTCCATCAGGCTCAATAGTCTGTCCTCTTTCCACCAGACTACAAAGCCCACTGTGTTCCACAAAGTCCCAGGGTTCTAGAGTATTATTTCAGGAACCTCAGAGAGGGTGGGAGTTAAACTCTAGCTCTGTCTTTATTAGAGGCTATCCAGAACGTGTCCAGTGGTATTTGTTACATAATTATTACTAATATTTGATTTTAGGCAAAAAGGTCCCACTGATTTAAAAATATTTGCATAGCACTTGGTAAAGAAACAAATGACACCTTATCTAGAGTATCACCTTTTTCTATGCATAGACACTTATTTTCTTAGACATTCAGTTGATAGTCTCAGATTCAATGACCAACTCTCACCATTCACACATGCTCAGGTATAGAAGAGATAATGGAGCCATGGTAGATGTTCAACAAATGTTACTCTGTGCCATTCCTTCTAGCTCTGTCTAACTTGAGCTATATCAAAGGTGACCATTTTTTCATATGTTTTTTGACCATTATTCTGTCTTCTTTTGAAAAGTATCACAGGTACTCACCATCAAATTGGTATTAACTGATCAACACATAAATGCACATATAAGAATAACATCTATTGGATGTTGGGCAGAGGGGAGGGGGGAATGGGCAGGGGGGAGAAGGGAGGAGGGGACGGGTATATGCATACACAAAGAGTGCAATGCACATCACCCAAAGGATGGACATATTTGAAACTCGGACTTGAGGGGGGAAGGGCAACATACGTAACCTAAACATCTGTACCCCCATAATATGCTGAAATTAAAAAAAAAGGTGACCACAGGGTGGTACATTGGAATCTCAAGACTCTCATGGCTTATAAAAACTCTGCAGCTGCTACTGGTGTGGAATTTTAATTTCATGGTAGGTATGCTCATGACTACATGAAGTCATATAACCACCTTTCCTTTATTCTCTTGTATCCATATCTACCCACTTCTTTTCTTTGAGCCAGTGGGTCATATATGTGAAAATAAAGGTCTTCATTGTGGGTCAATGGATGTGCCACAGGCCACACGTGTGAATAGTGGTAGATAACCAGAACCACTCCTGGCCAACGCTTTTTGAAGTAGAACATTTGGCAACTTTGCAGTCAGAGGAGGGATGTAACATCTGAAGTCAGCTACAGGGCTTAGAAGTGTCCAGCATCAGAAAGGTTAATATGTGATCAACAGGTACGGAGGAAGACAGAAGAAACAGCAGCAGGAGAAATAGATAAGGAGCAAAAAGTATTGAACAAACAGCCTCAGACCTGGGAAATGGCCTCTGGGTGGTTGTTGAGCTGGAACTCTGCAGCGCTGAGTTTGAGTACTTCTGACCCTTTTATGATTGTCTTGTTCGTCAAAGAAGCTGCACTGGAAATGGAGAACTAGATTGAACTAGATTCACCTGCTGACTTGACTGAAAGGTACTTACAATTCATCCAGGAATGGCAGAGGAACAGAGATGATGGCCTCCTGTGTCCTGCATGGGACTGCTTCACAAAGCTGGAAGGCGCCCAGTAGTCACCATTTTGATCCATACAACCATTGCAGAGACAGTGGACCACCGAAGGGACATCCCAAGATTCTTAACCGAGGCATTTTCTGACCCCATACATATTTACTGCCAGAACCAGTGCATCTACAGGGCCATAACAGGATATCCAACACAGAATGAGATCAAACAAGATCGTGTATGTAGACCTCCTCAGCATAGCAAGTGATGCGTAATAGGTATTCACGAAAAATTTCTTTGTTATTCACGAATAACTTTCTTCTCTGAACTGAATTCATCTTGGACACAGTAGATTTGAGATGCCTAGGAGACTGTTACATAGAGATGTCAATATTCAGTGGAATGCTACTGAAGACATGGCTCAAGTTCAAAAAAGAGAAGAAGTTTTTGCAAGTGGGAAGGGCTGGAAGTGGAAGAATCCAATGCTGACTGTGCACTTAGGCACCAGCTGAGCATCACTGTGCAGGCCCCTAACCTTATCTCTTAAATTTTGATCACCAGTTGGTCAGTGACCTAACTTGTGGATGACATTTTTGTCTGTTTGTTTTGAGTCAGTCTCACTCTGTTGCCTAGGCTAGAGTGCGGTGGCATCATCCTAGCTCACTGCAGCCTTAAACTCCTGGGCTCAAGCGATCCTCCTGTCTCAGCCTCCCGAGTAACTGGGACTACAGGCATGCGCCACCACACTCGGATAATTTTTCTAATTTTTGTAGAGATGGGATCTTGCTCTTGCTCAGGCTGATCTCGAGCTCCTGGCCTCAAGTGATCCTCCTGCCTTGGCCTCCCAAGGGGCTAGAGTTACAGGTGTGAACCAGCATGCCTGGCCCATGAGCCATGTTTATTCTATACATTTCATTATAAAATATTCGGCTAAAGGCTTAAGTCACTGGCCCAGAGGTAAGAAAAGGAAATTTCTTCAGTGACTTCTTTCTCTCTTAAGTACCTATGTGCCTTCCCATATATCCCAGACCCGAAATCTAAGCGCTGGTAATTGCCTCAATATCTACCATTCTCCATAAACAGAAGTGCTAGTAGTTTGGGTCATGGCCTCTTCTCTTCCTTTTGGCTTGTAAAGAAGAAAAAACACACATTTTAGACTTCCATTATGAGCTGTCCTGCTTGACCCTGCTGGCTTTGAAACCACGAAACGATCCCTCTCCATGTTTCATATTTCTCCTTTTAGAAGGAGCAAATGAGAATCAATTGGCAGGAACATTATGAAAAGAATTAGAGTGAAAACTGAAACTGCTTCAAACACCAGATGCCAAAAGAACAAACCTGGTTAATAATCTAACTTTTAAATATATTGTTTGCTTTCTAGCAAAGAAAACAGCAGTAAGAAAACAGGCAACATAAATGTGTCGTAATGCCCACCCACTTAAAAAAAAAACATTGCATTCTAATGGGGTTCAGGATGGAAGGAATGGGAGAAGGAGAAATACAAGTAGTGTTATTGGAACTCCTTCTATGTGCCAGGTACCTTGATATAGATTTTAAATGTTATTTCACTTTCTGTAACTGCCTCAGAAAAACACTTGTAGGTTGGATGGAATTTAAGTCTGTCTCAGTTTGAGCATTGGGACTTATTAGTTGCCTACAGTGAAAGCCTTTTTACCATTCCTTTAAAAAATAAAAAGAAATTCTGTTCAAGAGGGTATGTTGGGAGTCCCCAAGACTACCCCCACGTTTAGAGATTCACTAAAAGGATTCACAACACTCAAATATAGTTGTACTCATGGCTAAGATTTATTACGGCAAAGTAGTGAGGATAAACAGCGGGCTTGATCACAAGGGGATGTGTACTCAGAATCCTTATGCAGGTTTCCTTATGCTCTGCCCTCCCCTGAGGGGTCCCATAGAGCACACTTCCCCCAGCAACGAAAATGCAGTTTGCATGCCACGTTCCTGCTCAAGGAAGCCCAGAGAGATTCAGTGCCCAGGGTTTTTATTGGGGGCTGGTCACATGGGCACCCTGTGCCTACTACATGCTAAAATTCCACACTCCCAGAAGGAACACAGGTATTTAGGATAATCCCATTGTTTGTACAGTCTAGGCACAGTGACCAACCTTATCAGTTAACTATTGAGTGGGACCGCTCTGCCAGCCAGCCAAAGGCTACCCCGCAAGCAGGACTTTCTAAAGACAGGTGTCGTGGGAATGCTATGTTAACTGCATAGATGGTGTAGTAAATTTACACTTTCATGTCTGCTCCTGCCCACGACCAGCACCCTCTTCCAAACACAGAGCAATGATAGATAAAATGTGAAAAGGTAAAGTAAAAAAAAGATAGCCAGCTTTGAAAAATAATCTCCATGGACCAGAAACGGAACATTGTAAAGATACAGCAATGGAGAAATAGAAGTGGTACTGAAGCACAGTATGTAATTAGAATAAACCCTTAAGAATGCAACAGTGCTGGAGTGGACTACAGCATAAAGTCACAAATTTATTTGTAGAATATTAGATCTACATTGGAAATCTGTCCATTTGTAGGTGGCCTTGCAAATGGAAAAATTGTTATTATTCTAGTTGAAAATACTGTTTAGGGTGTTCATATCCATTAAGGCTAATTGCTCAGATTGAAGCTAAGAAGAATTAAAGTAAAAGTTTTAAATTTAACCAAATGAACCAAATGTGCTTGGTTTCAGAATCATTTAAGTTTAATCCTCAATTGTTAAAAAATGTCCCACAAGTAGCTTTAAATGTAGCCCAATCCAATAGAACTTTCTAAGATAATGGAAATGTTCTTGTTACCACGTTCTAGCAACA
>NW_012134525.1:5182721-5253604 GCF_000956105.1 Propithecus coquereli | reverse complement strand
AATCTCTTTGCATAAGTTAATTTTTCCTAGAAAAGAACAAGAAGAGGAGGAAGAGGTAGTAGTGAGCAGTAATGTCCGGGAGAATCTGTATTATATATGAATAATGTGTCAAACTAGTTTTACTTATTGCATTTTGCTTTTAAAAAACAGGCTGGACTGTTTTCCACTTTTTCTGTGAATTATATTGCTGTGAAACTGAAGATTCATCAGGATACCATCTGAATTCTAAAAATAAAGTGGTACTGACATGCTGAACCATTACACTAGGTCATGAGTAAGCTTCAAGGAATGACACTCATTTGGCCATTAACTTCATAATATGTACTGAATATTTCCCATGTACCAGCCACTATGGTGAGTACAATGGATAGTGCAAAGATAAGTCCCTGACCTCAATTAATTCTGATCAAGACCTCACACCTGGAGTGGATAAAACTTTGAAGAGGCGTTGCAGCATGTTCCTGACTGAATTCTCCAGTCAGGAATTGTTTGCATACAATTTTCCTTATGACTATATCCAGAAGGATTATGATTGGAAAATTTTCAGTGACAGAAAACCATAGTATTCATTCTTCCATCTCAAAACTAGCTAGAGACAAAATGGAATATAGTATCCTATATTTGACCCTTGGAACAGAAGATATTAGTGGAAAACCTGGCAAAATCTGAATAAAGTCTGAAGTTTAGTTAATAGTAATTAACTTCTTAGTTTTGACAATATACCATACTGATGTTACTATTAGGAGAAAATGAATAAAAAAGGCACAGAAATTCTCTATACTATCTGTGCAACTTTTCTGTACATCTAAAACTATTCAAAAATTAAAAGTTTGTTAAAAATAGATATGGAAGGATAAGCAAGATTGTCTAAGACTCCTTAGAGGTCTCTCTAGGATCCTGGCAATCAGCTAGCTGGCTGGGGGCTGCCCTCCCCGCAGAAGGAAGGGCTGCACATGACCTCAATGTCCCCCCAGAGTCTCCAAAAACTCCCATAAGCAGCTGGCACTCAAGCCCAAACTATTTGGCAATGTGTCTCAAAATATGTGTCTCCAGTGTCAAGGCTACTCTCACACTTGCTCCATAAAAATGTAGAGCAAAGGGTTGAGATCCCTATTCTATTATAGATTCCATACCCCATGTCCAACTGTGCCTAGACACAATATTTTGAGAGGACAGGAGACTCATGCATTTTCTAACCATTCTTTTTAGTGAGTTCCAGTCTGTACCATGTCACACAAGCCCATTTCATAAATTATACTATGGAAATGCTATCATACTTTATTTTTGAATTTGTGTTTTTGAACATTTCTGTGTTTTCTTACTAACAGAAAAGGAGAAATTTGAATAACCTACCATTTGAAAGTTGAAAATCAAAGGAAGTATGAGGAGTGGACAAGGAACTGAATAGACCATAGATTTGAATATGAAAAACTAAATCTGAAAGCATAGACCAGTTAGTGAGTCAATTCCAAAACTAGTCTTTAAATTGTCATTCTAATTTTGATGTATGCATAATTTGCGCAAATAAGTGTTTGAGTAAAAATATTTATGTGCTTATTCAAAATTCATTAACTTATATGAATCAAAAATTTCAACAATGTCCTCACTAATTTTAAATGCCTAAATATCTTTATAAACAAATATTATAACTATGAATATAAAATATTGCATGCATAAACTTAGAGGTTAGAATGGAGTCATTTTAAATATAGGAAAAATCAAATTTTGGAAAATGCCTGTGTAGAAACCTTTCACTTTCCATAGTCTATGTACTTAATGAGGAACAGCTTGTCTTCACAATTTTATTTTTTTAATTAATTTTTTTTTTTTTGAGATAGAGTCTTGCTCTGTCACCCCAGGTAGAGTACAGTGGCATCATCATAGCTCAAACTCCTGAGCTCAAGCAATCCTCCCACCTCAGCCTCCCAGAGTGCTAGGATTACAGGCATCAGCCACTGCACTCTGCCATGCCTTCCCAATTTTAAAGGCAGCTGGAGGCTTTAACACATCAGTACAGACAAGCCTATGCAAGACCTCCTAACATTGAAAACAGGATTTTAAATAATGTGTGAAAATTCTGGGGTTGTAATACAGTTAGTACTCTCACATGACAAATAAGAGAAGAAAAATCAATTCCCACCCTAAGAATGAAAGAGTAGTCCTGCAGGGGCAATATGCCAATTGAATGAACAATTTCAAATTTGGGCAACAGACATTTTAGAAGAATAGATTTATATCCTCTGTGAAAATGCAGGGCTGAGAGTTTCATCCAATAGTTTCACAGGGAAAAATCAGCAAATTTCTTTGGAGCAGGGGAAAAAGAAAGACAAAAAGCAGTTAAAGAGAAGGCTCTCCCTGAATCTTTTATATTCCCCCATCCTTAAGTCTATCCATAACCCACATGACCATTATTTTCTTCTTGATCCTCGCCAAATCAGGAAGACTTCTCCATTTTCTTGATTATTCCATAATAATAAAATATTTTCAGCCTGCTTCAGATACTTTTCAAAAGGACGTAGAGATTCTCTTCTAGTAATGAAAGAAAACCTCACTATGGCCTGTATTATACTCTGATTATAAGTAAAACTACTTGGCAAAATATAGAAAGAAACTACCTGAGGACTCTGAAAAGTAGAGAAAATGTGCTTGGGATTGTGTGGTTGTGTGAGTTATGTTGTCATGCCATTATACTAGGTCTTCTGTGGATTTTGGCTACATTAAGCTCTGATGCAGCTAGTTGCCAGATCTGTGAGTGAGCTGGCATAGTCTGGTCTCAGTGGCAGTACCCTCACACTGTGTAGCCCAGAGGGTTGGTCAGGTGTCACATCCATCCAAACTGCCCTAGTAGGTTAAACGTGGAGCACTGCCCTTTATTTATAAGTAATGTTCTTTTATCACATTCCTTTTCCTCATAGCCTATGATATTCTGCTTTTCAAAATAAAGAGATATTTGGAAACTATTTTCAAAACATCCTATCTTAAATCAGACTGCTAAAGAAATCTTTAGTTAGGACATCACATTCTTATGACTTTTGATCAATAAATTTTTTAAAATCCTTTCAAAAAATGGGCATGTGTTATAAATCTGGGTGCTCCTGTGTTAGGTGCCTAAATATTTAAGATTGTTATATCTTGTTGAATTGCTCACTTTGCCATTATATAATCACCATCTTTGTCTGTCTTTACTATTGTTGATTTACAGTCAATTATATCTGATATGAGAACGATTACACCTGCTTTCTTTTGGTTTCCATTTGCATGGAATATATTTTTCCATCCCTTCACCTTGAGTCTGTATTAGTCCTTGTACATTAGATGTGTTCCCTGTAGATAGAAGATACTTGGGTTGTATTTTTTCATCCATTCAGCCAGCCTGCATCTCTTGAGTGGGGTATTCAGACTGTTCACGTTAATTTGATAGAATTGATACGTGGGATGCTGTTCTGGTTCATCCTGCTGAGTAGTACCTTAGTGCTTTGTTTTATCTCTTGTGCTATTGTTTTATATGAGCTCTGAGCTTTAGCTTTTGGATGGTTTTACACTGGTGGGTGTCTCCTGTGCTGATCCACATATAATACGGTTCTGAGTATTTCCTGCAGGGCAGGTCTGGTCTTGACAAATTCCCTCAGGGTTTGCTTATCTGGAAAAGTCTTTATTACTCCATTATATACACAACTTAGTTTTATAGGATAAAAAATTCTAGGCTGGCAGTTATTCTGTTTAAGAAGACTGAAGATGGAGCCTCAACCCCTTCTGGCTTATAAGGTCTCAGTTGAGAAGTCTGCAATTAGCCTGATGGGTTTTCCTTTATAAGTTACTTGATGTTTTTACCTCACAGCTTGCAGGAGTTCCTCCTTCATTTTGATTTTGGCCTGTCTGATGACTATGTGTCTTGGTGATTGTCTCCTTGCAATGAATCTCCCAGGTGTTCATTGAGCTTCTCGTACCTGGATGTCTAAATCTCTAGTAAGACCAGGGAAGCTTTCCTCAATTATTTTCTAAAATAGGTTTTCCAGCCCTTATGCATTTTCTTCTTCACCCTTGGGGATGCCTGTGATTCTTATATTTGGCCACTTCACGTAATCCCATGTTTCTTGTAGGCTTTGTTCGTTCCTCTTAATTCTCTATTCATTATTTTTGACTGAGTTAATTTGAAAAAGTTGTCTTTAATCTCTGAGATTCTTTCATCTACCTGGTCTAGTCTCATTTTAAAACTTTACACTGTATTTTCTGTTTCCTTAAATGAATTTTTCATTTCCAGAAGTTCTATTTTTTTTTAATATGTCCATCTCTTCAGTGAATTCTTCATTCATAAAGCAAACTCTATTAGATCCAAACAAAGAGATAGACAGAAGCATTGTAATTGCCGGGGACTTCAACACCCCATTGACAGAACTAGACAGGTCATCCAAGCAGAAAATAAATAAAGAAACCATGGGCTTAAATGGGTTTCTAGAACAAATGGGTCTAACAGACATTAACAGAACATTTTCCACAAAAATCACCAAATATACATTCTTCTCATCAGCACAGGACTATTTTCCAAGATTGATCCTATCTTAGGCCACAAAATATGTCTCAACAAATTCAAAAAATAGAAATCATACCATATATCTACTCAATCACAGTGGAATAAAACTAGAAATCAACTCCCAGAGAAACACTCAATTCTACACAAAATCATGGAAATTAAATATGCTACTGAACAATTATTAGGTCAGTAATGAAATTAAGTTAGAAATCAAAAGATTCTTCAAACTGAATGACAAAAGGGATACAAGCTACCAAATCTATGAGATTCATCAAAAGCAGTCCTGAGGGGAAAATTCATAGCTTTAAATGCCTACATCATAAAGACAGACAATCACAAATTAACAATCTAATGACACATCTCAAGGAACTAAAAAAGGAAGAGCAAACCAAACCCCAAGCCAGCAGAAGAAAAGAAATAACTAAGGTCAGAGCAGAACTAAATGAAGTAGAAAACTAAGAAAAATACATGTATCAATGAAACAAAAAGTTAGTTGTTTGGAAAGATAACCAAAATTGATAGACCTCTTGCTAGATTAATCAGGAATAGAAAAGACCCAAATACAGTTAATAAGAAATGAAAAAAGAGATATTACAACTGATACCACAGAAATACAAAATCCCATCTGTGAATACTATGAAAATCTCTACTTGCATAAACTCAAAAATATAAAGGAAATGGACAAATTTCTGGAAACACACAACCTCCCAAGACTCAATCAGAAAGAAATAGAACTCCTGAACAGACCAATAACAAGCAATGAGATTGAAACAATAATAATAATTAAAAAAAACTCTCAACAAACAAACAAACAAAAATCCCTGGACCAGATGGATCCACAGCTGAATTTTACCAGACCTACAAAGAAGAGCTGGTACCCATACTGCAGAAATTATTTCATAACATCAAGAAGGAGGGAATCCTCCCCAACTCATTCTGTAAAGCTGATATCACCTTAATAAAAAAAACAGAAAAGAATACAACAAAAAAAGAAAACTACAGACCAATATCCCTTATGAATATAGATGTAAATACATAGATACAGATGTAAAAATCCTCAATAAAATACTAGCAAATTGAATTCAACAGCACATCAAAAATATAATTCATGACCAAGTGGGCTTCATCTCAGGGATGCAAGGATGTTTCAACATATGTAAATCAATAAATGTGATTCACCACATAAACAGAAGCAAAAGCAAAGACAATATCATCATCTCGATAGATGCAGAAAAAGCATTCAACAAAATTGAACACCCTTTCGTGATAAAAACCCTCAAAAAACTAGGCACAGAAAGAAGATATCTCAAGATTATAAAAGCCATTTATGACAAACCCACAGCCAACATCATACTGAATGGGGAAAAATTGAAAGCATTCCCACTAGAACTGGAACAAGACAAGGGTGCCCACTGTCACCACTTCTATTCAACATAGTCCTGGGAGTCCTAGCCAGAGCAATCAGGCAAGAGAAAAATAAATAGTACCCAAATCGGGAAAGAGGAGGCCAAACTATCACTTTTTGCTAATGATATGATCTTATATCTAGAAAACCCCGAAGATTCCATCAAGAGACTCCTGGAATTGATAAATAAATTCAGCAAAGTCTCAGGCTACAAAATCAGTGTACACAAATAAGTAGCATTCCAATACACCAATAATAGTCAAGCCGAGAGTTAAATTAAAGAATACCATTCACAATAGCTAAAAAGAAAATAAAATACCTAAGAATATACTTAATCAAGGTGAAAGATCTCTACAAAGAGAACTATGAATCACTGAGGAAAGAAATCGCAGATGACACAAACAAATGGAAAAATATATCATGCTGATGGGTCAGTACAATCAACATGGTCAAAATGTTCAAAGTACCTAAACTGATTGTCAGATTCCATGCAATCCCCATCAAAATACCAATGTCGTATTTCACAAATCTAGAAAAAAAATAATTCTATGCTTCCCTTGGAACCTGAAAAGAGACCAAATAGCCAAAGCAATCTTAAGCAAAAGGAACAAATTGGGAGGCATCACATTAGTAGACTTCAAACTATACTACAGGCTATAGTAACCAAAACTGCATGGTATTGGCATAAAAATAGAGACATACACAAATGAAACAGAGAACACAGATATAAAACTATCCATATACAGCCAACTGATGTTTGACAAAGCAGACAATAATATACACTAGGGAAAAGAATCCCTATTCAATAAATGGTGCTGGGACAATCGGATAGCCACATGCAGAAGATTGAAACAGGATCCATATCTCTCACCACTCACAAAAAAATAATTCAAGATAGATAAAATACTTAAATGTAAGTCATGAAACCATGTGAATTCTAGAAGAAAAGTTTGGAAAAACTTGTTTAGATTTCGGTCTAGGCAAAGAATTTATGAAGAAGATCCCAATGGCAATCACAGTAACAACAAAAATAAATAAATGGGACTTGATTAAATAAATTAAAAAGCTTCTGCACAGCCAAGGAAATAATCTACAGAGCAAATAGACAACCTACAGAATGGGAGAAAATATTAGCAAGCTATACATCCAATAAAGGGCTAATAACTAGGATCTACAAAGAACGCAAGCAAATCAGCAAGGAAAACAACAAACTGTCCCATTAAAAAGTGAGCAAAAGATATGAACAGAAGGTTTTCAAAAGAAGATAGTCTAATGGCCAATAAACATATAAAAAAATGTTCAACATCACTAATCATCAGGGAAATGTGAATTAAAACCACAATGAAATATCACCTTACCCCAGTTAGAATTGTTTTTATTAAAAAGTCCAAAAACAATACATGGTGGCATGGATATAGAGAGAAAGGAACACTTACATGCTGTTGGTGGACTGCAAATTAGGGAAAACTTTATGGAAAATAGTATGGAGATTCCTCAAAGAACTAAAAGTAGACCTACGATTTGATCCAGGAATCCCACTACTGGGTGTCTACCCAAAGGAAAAGAAGTCATTTTATCAAAAAGAAAACTGCACTCTAATGTTTATTGTAGCACAATTCACAATTGCAAAGATGTGAAATCAACCCAAGTGTTCATCAATTCATGAGTGGATTAACAAAATGTGGTATATGTATACTGTGGAATACTACTCATCCATGAAGATTAATTAAGGCCTTTTACAACAATTTAGATGGAACTGGAGACCATTATCCTAAGTGAAATATCTAAATAATGGAAAAACAAACACCACATACTTACTATTAAACTGGAACTAACCGATGAGCACACATATGCAAAGAGGGAAGTAAAACTAAGTGGAAATCAAGCAGGGAGGAGGAAGAAGAAGGGGATTGGTGAAAAACCTATCTAATGGGTACAATGAACAATATCTAGGTGTTGGGAACACTTATAATCCTGACTCAAGAATAACAAAATCAATACATGTAACCAAAAACATTTGTATCCCCATAATATTTTGAAATTAAAAAAAATTAAAATGAATGGGTATGTTTATCAGGATGAAATTCAAATCCATATTGCATACGAACCATTCACTAGTTTATATAATCAATGGCTTTCCATTGGAGCACAACCTGTGTACACTGGCACCTTAAAATTTCTAGAAAAATTGTTTCCTTTTGAAATTTTTTGCTGTGAGAGGTTTTAAGATGATATGAAGCAGCCCTTGTTGACTCTAATCATCTCTTCCAACATACATATGCCCTTCCCCATTCCTATTCATACGGAAAGATTCACTCTGCATAGTCCTTAGGAAACACTTTCCTACCATCACCCTTCCTTTCCCGTCATCCTGCTATTCATTACTAGAGCACCCTGAAGTTCTCCTTTCATAAAACACTTCTTTGTTATAATTACTTGTCAATGTCTGTGTTCCCATTTGACACTAAATTCTATGAGGGCCACAAATACGTCTATTTTGTTTACTCTTATTTTTCATTATCTGGCACAGTGTCTGTGCAGAATAATGTGCTAGGAGGGAATCAATAAATACGCTTGAGTCGATGAAAAACTAAATGTGCTCTTGTCACCAAGGAAAAACCGTCTCCATATGACATGCATGAGGAAGTAACAACATCCAATAAGATGCAGATATTGTTCACCTTCCTTGAGGAAACAGCAATATTTTTAATATGCAATATTTTTAAGAAAAATATTTTCAATAAAGATGAACATAATTGTTTATTTTTATTAATGGATTACAAAAATTAAAAAATGGATACGTAATAGTTCATCAACTTATTTTTAACTATTTGAGTTAAACATACATTTCATGATATCCATAATACATTTTTAACACAAAATGCATAATATATATAATTATATTTTTGTTTGAAAAAACGCACACAGATATGCACAGTGGGATTTTATGTATTCTGTTGATTTTTTTTAATTTTTTATTTTTAATTATGGATACATAATAGTTGTATATCTTTATAGGATACATATGATGTTTTGATACAGGCATACAATGTGAATTAATCAAATCAGGGTAATTGGGGTATCCATCATCTCAGGTATTTAACATTTCTTTGTGTTAGGAATGTTCCAATTCCACTCTTTTAGTTATTTTAAAACCTAACTTATTGCTGATTATAGTCACTTTGTTGTGCTATAAAATATTGTTCATTCTATCTATATTTTTGTACCCATTAACCATCCCCACTTTATCCCCCTCTCCCCACTACCCTTCCCATCCTCTGGGAATTGTCATTCTACTCTCTGTCTCCATTGAAATCAATTGTTTTAATATTTAGCTCCCACATATGGGTGAGCACATATGAGATTTGTCTTTCTGTGCTTGGCTTATTTCACTTAACGTAATGTTCTCCAGTTCCATCCATGTTGTTGCAAATGGTAGGATTTCATTCTTCTTTGTAGCTATGTAATATTCTGCACAATGGGATTTTAGAGGGAAGTTTTCATTTTCTATTTTATACTTGTAAAATTTTAAACAACGTTTAAGCCACAAAATATAAGGGGAAAAATAAAACTTTTGCTATTCTGTTTTAGTTCTTCTGATAAATGCTAGGATGGAAAGAATTTCCGTATCATAGATAATGCATACATTAATAGAATAAAAGATCAAATTTTGCCATAAGAAGACATGTATTTGGCCTTTTAAATTTTTCATTGAACAGCAACATATATATACATATAGAAAAGTATACAAATCATTACTCTTCAGCTCAATAAATTTTGAGAGAATAATTGGACTGTAATTGTTCTTCATTGTTATTTTATTTATTTCTTTAAACATTCTTCTGTCCCATTCTTCCTGTCTTCACCTTCTGTGATTTCTAATTCACATATATAAGACTTTTTCACTAGATCAACATATATCTTATACTTTTTTCTATATTTACCATTCTTCCTGAGCTTCAGTTCACTCTCTATTGATCTATCTTCACTAATCTTCTCTTCTCTTGTGTCCACCTTTTTGTTTAAATCACCTATTACTGACTTTTTTATTCCAGATATTGTATTATTCAATTCTAAAATTTCTGTTTGATTCTTTTTTATATATTATAATTCTTTGAAGTCTTCCATCTGTTCACCAATTTTCCCATCTTTCCTTCTGTTTGGGGAGCATATTGGTTATACTAATTTTAAGGTCTTTTTTCTACTAACTCTAATATCTGAACCACCTGTAAATCTTTTTCTATTACTTTGTGTGGGTTTTGCTGTTGTTGGTTTTTAATCTCAGCTTTTAAGCTATGGCCCTGTATCTTAGCAGGCCCAGGAATATTGTATTGAATGTCAGGTATTATTGGAAGAAAAAAAAAAAAGAATCTCCATATATGATCTTCCTTTAGAAAAAGTCCACCCTTTCCTCTGCCAGAGCCTGAGTTGAATCAGAACCGGGGTGCAATTCCAGTAAGGTTCCATTTACCTCTAGCTCACCTCTGCTGTGAGAGGTTTCAAACCTTGAGATTGGTGCATTCACCAGGACTTTAATCTTTTCATGTCAGAACCTTGAGGCTGCTGAAATACCTTGCTTTGTTTTTTAGAGAGGCTTTTTGCTTGGCTTTGTGACCTCTAGTTCCTTGTAACTTCAGAATTCAACAAATATATTTAAAGATGAAATGAACCTTTATCAGGCTCTGTTCTCCACACCTCCCTTCTCCCTGGGGTTTTAGCCCCCAAGATCTCCAACTGTGTCTCTCCAGCCTCTCAAGACTTCCCAAACCTTTGCTGTTTACCTAGTCCCTCAACCCAGCCCCTCTGCCTCGGAAAACCATGGATTCTTAGCTTCTTGCTTGTACCTACAATCGGCAAATGCCCCCAGGACACATGTGGCTGCAGAAAGTCAGCTCACCTCTCTGCAGTTTCCCTTGCCCCACAATTTTGGCCCCTGTAGACCTGGTTACTTTAACAGCTCTCTAATGTCTTTAAACAGATTTTTTAATTAGCTTTTTTTCATTATGCTCAGTGAGAGCAATGATCTGCAATAAGCTACTCCACCAAAACTATGAACAGAACTCTCTTGTGAACTTTTCTACCATGTCTTTAATTTGTTACAAAGTCAAAAATGAGTTTTTAAAAATGTTTAAGCAATAAATGAGATATAACTTAATTAAAATTAAGATGGAAATGCTATTTCTATCAATTAATTTCTTATATTGTTTATATGTCCTTTTGATCACTAAATTTTTATCAAGCATGTTCAGTTTGTTTATTGAAATTATCTGCAATTGAAATAGTTATTCAGAACCAGAAGGCCTCATGTAGTTCTTTTTCCTTCCTATTTCAAAGGTCATTGCTATTGGAAAGTGTAGATTTTCTTAATTTTCTACTTTTTGGAATAATTCCAGGACAGTCTTTTATATTTGCTTTTTCTTGGCTCCTTTAGCCCTCTCTAATTTTGTGATACTTTATTCATTGATTTCACTATATCAATAATTTAGTTAGAATTTGAATAGTTTCCACTGAAATTGCATCAATGTCCTTTTTCTCATTTTAAGAGTAAAAGAATAATTGATTATTGAAGCAATAAAATAATGAAATACCACATGTACCATTATGGATTCATAAAAAATAATTAGGTATTTCTTCAGGTACTTACTACATTAGTAGGTACTTATTTTAAAGCACATGGTATTATTCTGTTTACATGGTTTATGCTGTACAATAAATGTAATACAGTCTGTTTAAATTCTTCAGTGGCAATTTTATGTAGAAATTGAGCTTGAATAGAACTTTATAAATGATAATGTTACTTCCTTTTAAGTGTTGCCTTTCAGAGAATAAAACAACGTTTTTGCTTATAATTTTCAAACTAATAATAGTTTAAATATTAAGAATGGATGTATACTGGTGGTTAATAATTAACTCAAAACTCATGCTACGTTCTTCAGAACATAATTAGATTGATATGCTGAAAAGATTGTGTGCTCTCTATTTACATAGAAGCTAATTATTTTTCTTGATTGCCCATTTAACATGCATGAACTTAGAGACATGTCCAGAAAACTCTTTCATCAAGGAATTAAAGCAACACCTCTTAGCCTCATGTGACTGCTCATTTATAGAACCAGAAGGACCAATATAAACTGGCTTTTACCAATTTTCCCCCTTAAAGAACTTTCCAACCCCTAAAACCAACCCTACCTCCCCTAACTCCCCCAATACACACACACACACACACACACACACACACACACACACACAATTTTTTTAGAACAATGCTGACTAAAAATTTATACTGAACTGGCTAAAACCATTACAAACTTAATGTTTTCTTAAATTAGCGGAAGAAATCAGGGAAAAGTAGTGTCTTTTCCAAGCAACAATTCCCTTTAGCTTTTCGTTTACCCCACTCTTTGGAAAGATGGACAGAAAATTCTTTCTAGAAAGGCTAGGGGAAGACTTACAGTTTGAAAGTGCCTGGCACTTAGACTCAAGCCCTAGTTGAGGGACAGCATTGTTCTTCATTGATTCAACCAAAAAAGTCCCAGGTTAAAAAAGACCTTACAAGATGTAGTCCAGTCACCCATCTGAGGCTAAAATGCTTTCCTCAGCTTGCTTAACATGTTACCCCACTCTTGCTAGGTAATTCCAGTAAGTAGACACGCATGTATCCCAAAGCAGTTTGGGGCATCCTTAGCTCATAAACTGAAATCTCTAAGGAGCTGTCACTCACTGGCCTTCATAAAAACCTCTGAAACAGTATAAAATAAGTCTCTCTCCCTCATGCGGTCTTTTAGATAACTGAAGCCCTCCACGCCCTCAGTTCTGAGCTCTCAACAGTTCCCCATTGGACATAGTTTTAAGTTTTTCCCCAAATAAAATATTTACTAACTATCACTGGATTGGAAAGTACTTGTATGTTAGGAGCAGGGATATATTAAAATTATTTTCTCAATATACCTCCTCAAAGAAGTTTGAGGAAGAATTTATAGAGGAAAATAAGCTTTGATGAGTGAGTAGTAATTATGCATTCATTCATATGTTGAACAATACAGGAGAGTACCCATTATGTGTTGAGAATTCAGAAATAAGATCAAAACCATTATTTTGGGGATGAATAAATGAATGAAAAATTTAATGGATGAGATATATCAAAAGGCTCACAGTCTAGTCAGTTAAAAAATTTCTTAATACCTTTTATACTCAAAATATTCTAAAATATTATGAATTATCACCCAAGGATCTACACGATTTTATATTTAAATCAGTAGGCATACTTATGTTTTATGACTTGGAAATATTTCCACAGCATGGCTCAGAAAAAGAAGCGCTCAGATCAATTTAATCTTCTGGTAACTAGTTTACTGAATTGTGCACACTATGAATATATCTTCAGAAAAGACTAAAATGTTGTTTATGACACCATATTCAGAATACAGCACTCAGTACTTCCCAGAAGTCCCATCTCCTACAAACAGAACCTACGTATTTGCTTTCTGTGTTTGGCACCAATGAGTTTCAGAAAAGGATATTCCACAAAACAACTGGTAAACATTTTAAGTGTTAAGTTATAATCCCTTAATTATCAAGTATTCTATGTAAGCTCAAAGAATAATGATAGGAACAACATTTTTAAAAAAAGGAATGTTTCCTCTCCCTACTCGCGATCCCTCTACCCATATGTATTCACTGTTTACAGTTTGGAATCTATTCTTTTCATTCTTCCTGATCTTATTTTAATGATTACACAAACACATTTGGTGTGACATATAAATATTCCAATCATAACATAAATACGCTTAATGAGTTCAAAGAAATTAGTGATGGAAGCAAAATCCAAGATCCATAAGCCGTCATACAACATTCAATCCCTAGTTCTTAATCCAGCATTCTCTTTTCTGTTGCTGTTGTCCTAGTAAAACTTGAAATTAGTATAGATTGTTTTATATTTGGGAAAAATATATAAGTAGTGGGTACTTCATCTTAGAGTTATTTAGAGTTTTGAAAGTGAAATTTTGTCAACTATCGTGTTGGGCTAAACTGTAAGAAGCAGTGTGCCAGGCAGTTAATACAGAGAATTTAATTTGTTTGCTGCTTCAGAGTTTTGCCATTGAGCTTTCTGTGGGAAAGCTCTCCCTAAAAACTCTCTTTATTGGCTCTAATTAAGAATGTATCCAGTAGTGTTCTCTCAGGCTTTGGATGCCTGCTGGCTTAATTTTTAAGCTTCTCCATTCTCGATAAAAGTGCTGAATTGAATTTAAAAGTCTATTCCTACAGAATTACCCCTTAGTGTGCACACCACTCACACTCTTGCAGAAAAGATTAAAATACTATTTACTACACATAGCAGACATTGTCTTTAAAAAATGAATGGAAAATGAGTCCATAGTTCAGCAATAATTTTAAATGAAAGGTTTGTTTCAAACATATGTTCTTTGTTTTCTGGTTTATTTTTACCCAGAATCAAGATAGAAGTTATCAATGGAGCCTACAGAATTTAAGAAAATAGCTGTTAAAAGTCAGCAAACAGATTGATATTCTTATTTTCAAAGGCTAGAAAAGTTAACAGTTATTTCTTTACAGCCAAGGTGTGTATAACAAACCTTGGGATTCTCTCATTAGGTAGACCTGGTTATATTACCTATGATTGGATATCATGAGTACTTTTTCCTTGACAGTTCTTCTAAATGACTAACGAAGAGATGGCAACCTTTGCTGTCCTTGGCAACTGGTCCTAAATGGACTGTTTTTGTTTTTTAGAAAACTACTCACTATCATGCTGACTGATTATATTCTTCCTACAATAGCAGCAGAAATTTTGTTTGCCAAATTGTTTATTCCAAAATGCATATATTCACCTATAAGCCAGGTACCATGCTAAACTGTGGAAAAGGAGCTAAAATTCCAGTGGAAGAAAATTTATACACATAAAGAATTAACAAAATAGAGTGGCAGATGCCACAAAAAGGTGAAAACCACATACGGTGAGGCACAAATGATCTAGAAACTAACTCTGCTGGGGAGAAACTTATAGACTTGGAGAAGGAAGTACTAATATTTCTTTTTCAGTTTTAACATCTTGTGTTTATTTTTTTGTTACCTACTTGTTTGAATAGGAATTATATGCACAAGGAAAATATTTTAAGCTTTCTAAAAAGGCATACAGTGAAAAGTAAGACTCCTTCAACCCTTGTCTCTTGACTTCCCAGTTTCCTTCATCAGAGGCAACTGCTGGTGATTGTATATGTGTAGCCTTTCTTCATATACTAACATGGAAACATATGTGTGTGCATACAGCTCTTTTTTTTTTTTTTTTTTTTTTACACAAGTGGCAGTATTGGTGTTTCTTGACAGGAGTCTGAAAAGTCAGGTATGGATCAGACAGGTGAAGGTTGGGTGGTTTGGCAGTGGAAAGGTCTTCAGAGGCTTCAGGGACAGCATGTGTATAGATAGGTGCTAATATATGAGAAGAAAGAAATTATGGAATGACCAATGTAAATTTTTCTGAAATGTCATAAATGTCAGCTAAATTGAAATACTTATCTCATATGATTATGGTGATCCCCATCAAGAGATGAAATGATCTGGTTTCTACAAAAGTGCTGTCTGTGATGTGGACAGTAAACAGTTGTGAGGATAGAAGTGGGGATAGGAAGAGGGGTGAGAGCATGCGCATGTGCACGTATGCATGCACGTGCATGTCGGGTAGGAAAAAACCAAAGATGCTGCTTGTCTGTGGCAAGTTTCAGATTCATTTGCTGGAATTGTCTTTAGGCAGTCGTACACAGATCAGTGGAGAGATCAAGCTGAAGATACATAAAGGGTATTAAAGTCGTGGAACTAGCTGAGATCATCTACAGAGTCAGTATAATCTGAGAAATATGAGAGCCAAGAACTGAATCCCAGGGCTTGCTAACACTTAAAGGTCAAAAAGTGGAGGAGGAGCCGACAAAGGTGACTAAGCAGGACGAGCCAATGAGTGTGGTATTCCTGAACCTGAGAGAGGCAAATGTTGCAAAGATAAGGGGATAGTAAACTATGTCTATTTTTCTAAGCAGAACAGCAAGATGCAATGAGAGAAGTCATCATTGAATCTGGAAAAGTCAATATTAATGATAGGGAAGTATAGGAGATGAAAGCCTAATCAGAATAGGCTACAGAGACAAAAGAAAGTGAGGATATAATTACATAAAGGTGACTTTTTTTAAAGGGGAGCAGAGAAATAGGGTGATAGCTAGGGGAAATGTGAGTCAAGATGGAGGTTTTATTTTAGAATGAGAAATATTTATTATTACTGCTTATGCAATTAAAATGAGAAAGATAACAGCTAATAGGAATAATCCAGTGGTAAGTGGGCACATTTTGAAATCAGAAGGGAGGAAATAATTGTAAGAGTCATTTCCCTAAGCAGATGAGACAGAAGGATCCAGTGCCTACTGAAGACATTGGCCTTAGCAGTAGGAACAAGTCATCCAACTGAGCAGCCAGAGTATAGGATAGACTAGTTACAAGGATGTTAACATTCCACAAAATAATAACAGAATTTGTGGTGAAGACAAAGATAGTGCTAAATCTTGAAAGAATGAAGAGTGACCAGGAGGTTGAGAAATAACTATAATGAAGAAGGTTAGTAGGGAGTATATTCTAATGAATTCTTTAAAGGAGACATGTTTTTAAGAAAGCAAGACAGGGAAATGTATTATATACTCAATACATATCCATACCAGATGAAAAAATAACCACCATGGGAGAAGGAAGCAGCGTCCTTGGTGTGAGCCAGGTTTGGTTAGAACTAGGTGAAGAGAACATTCTGAGAAGGGTATGGGCAATTTTGCTCATGACAAACTGAAGGTTCAAGAAAGCAAGTGGAAGGGCCTAGGTGAATTGGCAGTGATGTAAGGTAGAGCTTTGGGAGATTCAGAATGCCATATGGGTACTATGTTTTGGAATATAACAGATGACCAGGGAGTCTTGGACTTTTGATGGTGAATGAGGTAAACAAGAATGTAAGGCATGATTAAGAAAAAGTCTGATGGTCTCTTGGGGCAGCGGAAAGTGGGTTCCAATGATACAGTAATGTCATTCTTAGGAATAGCGTGTTGTAGTTGGCAGTGAAATGGTGGATGGTGCCATGGTGTGGGAGCATGGGGTGCTCTGCTCAGATGGCCCTGTAAAAGAGAACCTTATGGCGAGTTGACAGCCTCCAGTTGCCTACCTTTAGCAATCTAATGCTGGATTCGCCCCAAAGCCACATTCCTCCTGGGCTACTGCCAGCCAGACCGAACAAACAAGGGGGTGTACTGGAGACAGGCCATTCCTGAGCAAAGCAGGACACCTCTTTGCTCTGAGCATCCCTGTGGACAAAATCAGGATTTTCTTAGGTCTGCCCTATAATCTGAGGCTCTTCCTACCAAATCCTCCTTCCTTATGCCCCTCTTTTCAGAGATGCCAAAACTATTTCTAGGTCAGAGGCTTTTCTCACCTATATCTGCACCCCTTCCTATTATCTTTCATAGGCATTTCCCAGAATCTCTTACACTTCTAACTCTATCTTGGCACCCACTTCCAGGAGAGCATGAACTGACACAATTGCAGAGAGGTGCAAAGACTATGGAGCCGGAGGTGAAATGCAGTGGATTTTACTAGAAACTCACAGAGCTCCAAAGGCTTCCTTGGGATTTCATCAACACGTTATGATCAGGGATGAACACATTTACCAGGAGTAATATATTTTCCATAAGCCTGTTGTAAGTGGTGTCACAGTCAGGATAACCCAGAGCTTTTCTATGGCTGTGTATATTATTATCCTCCTTGTATGCCAAGTTAGGGATGCTACAAAATAGCAATCAAGAAAGTCAGTAAAAATGTTGTGATGGCTTATTCTTTATCAGGCATTTCTTATTCATTCTGAATACTTTCACTGAGTATCAAGGTCCATGGGACACTATTTTGAGGCACAACCAGGGCCAACGCTTGTTTTTAAAAAATAATTTACATCCTGACTTGCTTATAGCAGCACTGTGTCTGTCTTAAAGTAAACATGTCCACAGTGTGCAATCTAATATAAATCCTCCTTGCTATCTGGATGCTTCCTGCTTCTCCCAGCTGCATCTCAATTTTCCTCCTTGAATGGAGCTAACAAAGGGTCCCTTTTTTGCCATTGCATGTTGTGACTGTTTCAAAAATTATAACATACCTCCAGGATACTGGAACACGTGAAAATCAGTGCCTTCATGAAAGCAGTCTCTTGTATTGCCCACTTCAGGGGTTCTTGCCTAGCAGGTATTTCTGCAGCTTTCCCAGCAGACACCAGCCCCAGTGAAGGTAAGAAAATGTGAACCCACAACTCATAAGACACAGCACTGTGGGTTTCAGGTTCCTTTGAACTCTTGTATTACTTACTTGACTTTTTTCTGCCCTTTTCTGGGATGGTGGCTGTTTAAAATCTCAAAACTCTACACCCTTTTATTCTTCTCCTTACTGAAATGCTTAATTAGGAGCAAAATGTGTCTTTGCATCATAAATGCATTTTAGACATTAACAGGAGTCCCTGGCCCCTGCTAAATGCTCGACAAACGTGTTAAAAATCAGCGGTTCCATGTTGCCTGTAGAGACAGCTGGAGGATGGGGGGAGGGGGATCCAGGGAGTCTCTTACAGCTGGAGAACCCAGCAGGAAATTACACTATTGGAGGCTTGCAACTAAGCAAACAACAAAATCAGAAAAGAGAGAGAGAATATGAATGAGAAAGAGTATACGGGGAATCAATCCTGCCATGTCATGGAACTGGTAAGGGGATACAGCTTTAGGAAGATAAAATTAAATCAATTATCTAAGAATTGTCTAATTAAACAATTCTATTTACTGAAATTAAATATAAAATGCACACTATTTTAACTTCTGTGAATGTATGCTTTGGTGGTATTCAAAAGTTTAATGAACTCACCTCTAGAAGTCACTTATTATAGACTTTAACCATAAAACTGCAAGACCTGGACAGTTGTTGACACCCTTTCACCTAGATGTGCTACTCCTAGGAATAGAGCACAAGAAAATAGCATATGAATGAAGGTAGGTATTAATATCAATGTTAACTCTAAGGACAAAAGATTTTCAAACAATGGAGATTGTTTTAGAAACCAACAAAAAAATTATGAAGATTGTTTGCATTTAGCAATGAATTTCTATGTGTTACATGATGTTAAATGAGTCTTCCTGCTGGCTTCTGAACTGCAATAGATGAGACATAACACTAGAGAACAATGTTAGTTTCATCCATGCTAAGAATAATAGAACTATCCCAATGATTATTAATCCCCATGAACTACGTAACAGCCTCAGTAAGGGAGAACTAGAACTTCCAAAAGGTGATAGAAAAGAATTAGTAGGAGAGTTTATAAGGTGGAAAATGTAATGACTTCTTCCCCTCCTTCTCTCTTTGGGGAGAAGAGGGAGTGCTTCCCCACACAAATTGATTGACAAAGGTTCAGAAAAACGCCTTAAAAAGGGAGGCAGTACAATTGACTTTTTAGAAGAAAGCTGAGCTATAAGGCAAGAGAACAGAGCAAACAACCACCAGTTGAAATTTCTGTTCCTACATGAATAAGAGATGAAAGAAGATTAGCAAGTAACTCTATCAAGATGTCATCCCTGAAGCATGCCAACTGTGGTATCTTCATGAATTTTGATTCATAAGTAGGGATGTGAATAAGACGATTCAAGCAAGTAACTTTGAACATTTCATTTATTAAATCAGCAACATATAGCATTGTGTACTTTAATAATTTTTTTAAAAAGCATACTATCTTTCTGGCAGGATTGATACTAGCTATGCTTTCTGTCCTTTTGTAAGTTAATAATCTTTTTAGCCATTAGAAGGCCCATAGTTTGAGCCCAAAGCAAGGAGATTTAATTTTAAAATATCAAAACCATAGAACTCCAAGGAGTATTTGGAATATGACAAGTGAAATACACTAAAACAGTGCTTCCCAAAATGCATAGCTCCAAACAGTATAAAATCCTCCATTGTAAAAAAGAGTATACATGAAGTACTACTCAGCCACAAAAAAACGATGGTGAATTAACACATCTTGTATTATCCTGGATGGAGCTGGAGCCCATTCTTCTAAGTGAAGTATCACAAGAACGGAAAAACAAGCACCACATGTACTCACCATTAAATTGGTATTAATCTATCAACACTAATGAGCACATATGGAAGTAACACTCATTGGGGGTTGGACAGATTGCGGGGTAGGAGGGGATGGGTATATTTACACATAATGGGTGTGACGAGCACTGTCTGTGGGATGGGCGTGCTTGTTGCTCTGACTTGGGCGGTGCAAAGACAATATATGTAACCTAAACACTTGTGCCCCCATAATATTCTGAAATTAAAAAAAAGGAAAAAGGGATATGGCATCATATGTTTGAGAAACGTGTATTTGTTATCTTTATTCATAGAGATTCACAATTTACATTAGCATGTTTAGAAGTTTGAGAAATGCTACAGTTAAAAGATTGCTAATGTTTAAACTAGCACATTTGATATACCTCCCAATACTCAATCCTAATTCCATAACAATATCCAATGAGCATCCATGGAGTAAATCTTTGGTAGAAGTGTCCTTATAAGCTTTCTCTGAGTGCAAAGGGAAGTGGGGAACATTGTTTTTTCTTTCTCCTTTACCTTGTAAACAGTAACTGAAGTGCATAGAAAAGTGAGAAAGAAAAGAAAGAGGCTAGATGAAAAGGATATAACAGAAATTAGAATGAAATGTGGAAAGATAGTACAAGGTAGCTGGAAGACCAGTGGTGCTATTTCCTGAAGGCCAAAATAGTACTTAAAAATGTAGATGTGCAAGTGAAACCATCACCTCAAAGGAGAGACTTCTGGCCCCAGCCCAACCACTCACAAAGCTTATTCACCAAAAAAATTTTGACTGATAAGAGAGTTGACCCAGTGGTGGGAGCATGGGAGGAAAGCAGAAGGTAAAGATGCATACATATTTTAGGTAATATGGGGACATTGTTTAAGTCTGGTTGTGGGACAGGGAAAGGAAAAGGATCTTAGAATTTTCCAGAAAAAAAAAAACTCTTTGTTTTTCTCTCTGGGAAAGATAATCACTGGCCTTGGTTGCAGGTAGTATGTAAAGTAAGAGTCTAAAATAGAACCAAGAAAGGAAACAAAAAATGCTCCCGGGTGGGTTGAAAAACTGCCTTGCCAAGCTCCATAGAGCATCGCTATATCAAATGAGCATTCAAGGCCCAGGTCCGTCAATTCCACTCCCCTCAGAGGCAACGGGTTCTTAAAAATGCATCTATGCTATATTTAAATGAGCGAAACCTATCAGCCTCTCTTCAGAATTTACAGATGGAAAGCAGCAGAGGGTTTTTCTTTGTGAAAATGACAAATAGCAGGGTTTGTCATTTGAGATATGCCATTACCTAAATCTGACTGAAAGGAAGGTGATTTGCATCAATTAATTGACTACATTTAAAGTCTGTTCTAATTTTCCCCATACAACAAGAACCTCTAGCCTGCAATATAAATGGGCTGCAGGCAAGAGGTAAGAGGAGGCCTTCCTTTAGCTCTTCCAAGAAGCTGTCCTCCTTCCTTTTCTTCTCCCACAGAGAGCTGGGACAGAGCTTGTCCCAGATAAGGTGGGGTTGGTGGTTGCTAACCTGCTTCTGGGGACAGGGGATCTTAACAACAATACAGGTGGCTTTTACTGAGCACTTAACATGTGCCCAAGATTGTCCTTAGGATTTGGTATCCATTACCTCCTATCATGCTTAAAACAATTGTATGTGAAAGTGGGCACTTTAATTATCCCTAATTTACAGATGGGTAAGCTAAGTAAAGAAAAGGAATTTAAAAAGTAAGAGGAAAGAACTGAGAGAGGGAACACACATTGAACTATAGAAAGTTCAATCTAGAAAGTACCATGAAAATTATTTAGGCTAGTGGTTCTCAAGCAAGTGGCAATTTTGCCCCCATAAGGGACATTTTTCTTTGTCCCAACTGGGTAAAGGGAGGTGTTGTTAGCATCCAGTAAGTACAAGCCAAGAATGCTGCTAAACATCCTACAATGCATAAGACATCTCCCTGCACCAAAGAATTACCCAGCCCAACATAGCAATAGAGCTGAGGTTGAAAAACCCTAATTTAGGTGAATCCTTTTATTCTACATAGGAGGACACTGAGATACAGAGAGGCTAAAGCATAGAACCTGGATAAGTCTCTTAACTTCTCCAAGTTGTCATCGCAACATCTGTAAAGTAGGGATGATAATGGTCAGCACTTCATTGGGTTGTTAAGCAATTAAAGTGGTGAATGTAAATTGGGTAGCACCAAGGCTGGTGCACCGTCAGACCTGGTCAGTGAGTGGGTGACTTGCCCGCTAGTTAGTTCTAACTTCCAGCCCAGATCCACTACATCATTATAGGACTTGGGACAGTGCCACCAGCAAATACTACTCTAAGATACCCACTCCTTCTTCTGGTTTAGTCTAACTTTATTTTCCTCCATCAGGAAATAGAACAAAATAATAGCCTGCTCACTGAATGACACTCAAGCAAAATACGAAATGTAAGCAAGACCAGTAGAGGTCAAGAGAAATGGTGGGAGAGGAAGACTGAGAGGAGAGTGGAGGACAGGAACAGTAACATCCCCGAGGAATTAGAGAGTCGTGTAGAAAAAGCCACCAGCTCCATGTGGTGAGGTTTAGTTGAGGGCAGGATGTGGTGGGCACTAACTGCCAGGTCAATCTCCTGCTTGCTTCTCTTGGGGTTGGGACAGCTCCACACAGAATGGAGGGAGGCTCTGTGCATTTAGAGAGACAAAGCTGGGGACACCGTGTAAATATATACTTTCCCAATATGTTCCCAATGGATCAAAGTGCTAGTTACCATCCTTCCTGGAGAGAAAAAAAATCACTGGGGCCCCCTGGTGGGTGTGCTAACGCAAATATCTGAGCAATTCACTATTCAAAAGAACAGACTTTTGCTTTGATCACAGGATGAGGCTGGAAGCTGCATTTTTCTGATTACACTGCATTTTATCCATTCCCTTGTTGATGCCAAACCATATTTCTTCTCTATTAGAATAGAGGCCATTTTTTATTCTAAGCAGTTTTTCTAAAAGATATTTTTTTTCTCTTTCCTAGCCAGTGCTCAGTTTGAATAGAAAGCTTTCTGATATAAAATCTGAAAGTAATGTCAGGCCTTCCACAGCTGGTACCCTATGCTTCCCCCCTGAAGCTATCCTGAGCACAGCAATTTAAGCTAAGAGAAAACTCCTTCCCAGTAGTGTTAGGGATGTGATAAGTTACTCAGAAAACAAGAACAAAAATCCCTAAACCAAACCTCTGCGGATATTCAATGTAGCACTTATCATTACATTTTATTTTCTCAAGGAAATTATGGGCACAGTGAATAGCTAGTAGATGTATATCCCTTTGTTTTGGATTTTCAACAGTTATTTCAAATGCCATTTTATGCAGAAGGCAGGATAGGTGCTGCAGTGAGAAAGTGATGGCCTAGCATTTGCAGTGCAATTGATTTTTTAGAAGAAAGCCAAGCTATAAGGAAAGAGAAAAACACAAACAACCCACAGTTGAAATTTCTGTCCCTACATGAATAAGAGACAAAAGAAGATTAGTAAGAAATTCTCATAAGATGTCATCCCTGAAGCATGCCAACTGTGGTACCTTCAGGAGTTTTGATTCACAGGTAGGGATGTGAATAGGAGGACTCAAGCAAGTAACTTTGACTCTAAGTATTTATAAGTTAGCTCCAGCTAACACTTACGTGGTATTAATAATGAGCTGGACATTATGTGAGAGTACTGGGCACGTATCATCACATTTAATCCTCACAACGGGTAAGTACTATTGTTATCTTTATTTTAAAGGAAAGGAAACTGAGGCACAAAGAGGTTGTCCTATGCCTCAAATTGTACCACTATAAGAGGTTATAGAATTCTTAAGGATTTTTCATAAATATTTCAGGTCTCTTCTGGGGCCCATGATAGAATTGTACTTCCACCCCCTTTTAAAATAAGCCTGGCTTTGTGACTTGTGTTAGCCAAGGAAATATGGAAGTAAGTTATTGAATAATCTCTAGGTAGAATCTAGAAGAGCCATGATTCATCATGTTCTTTGCCCCAGTTTGGTAATCACTGAAGTATGTATCAGAATGGAGTCTCCATCATAGATTTAGAAAATGAATAACACAGACTAAGTGAACAGACATTCAGAAAATGGGATTTATCAGTGTATCCAGGTGTTTTGGGCCAAGGCCATTGGGTTGGAAGAATGAAAAATCCATCCTAATTAGCCTGAGTCAAAAGAAAACTTGGCATTAGGGTGTAAATCTCTGGGTTCTAAAGCAGGGACATATGAACAGCTGAGCCTCCTGTGAGCTAGAAGTAGCCCTGAAAAGTTGACAATTCCAATTGTTTCCTAAGAGGTTACATGTACACTTATCTTTGTTTCTCTCAGCTTTCGTATTCTATTTCTTGGTTCTTCTTCTTGGACCAACATCACTGTCAGTCTCACATAGCAGATCCATCTCTCCTGCCGTTGGAAAGGCTCAGTGTCACTTAGTTCAGGTTATTGGGAGACAGAATCTGTGTGGCTCAAATTGTTTTGTCCAGGCATAAACCTCTGGTCCAATTACCTGACAAGGAGAGCATCCCGTGGAACATAAGGTTGTCTAAGCCAGTCCTTCAGCAAGAATGAGTTGAGAGGACAAGTACAAAGAAAAAAGTGTGTGGTTAGGGAAGAAGAGTGATTTAATGAAAGAGATGGGGATGTGATTTAGACAAGCAAAGAGAGGTGTGGCCAGGGCATAGCAGGAGGAACCGTGAGCACATGCCAAGACAGGAAATTGTGCCTGCTCTTTCGTAGCCTACAATGGCTAGAGAAAGAAGGCTGCGTGGGTTAGAAAAGGGAGGCATTCAGATATTCATCAGTGACCTTTGCCTTGACCTAAAGTTTGTAAGTCTGCTCTTCTCAGCTCAGCAGCTGCTGTTCTGATTGTTTTCAAAGTCTGTGCTGTGAACTCCAAGTCAGAGTGTATGTCCCTTCTCTGAACTACACTATTTCTTTCATTTGAACATTTCTTAGTCTCTTTTGATGATCTTCTATGTTTTATAGAAATTAATAAACATTTCTTGTATCCTTTGTAAGACTGTAAGTCACCTTGAGGGAAGGAACTGTGTTTTATGCCTATTCCTAGCACCTAGCTCAGTTCCCTTCTCATGGCAAAGCTTCATAATTGTTCGTTGAATAATTAAAAATAAATAGACCTTGCTTTAGGAAGAACAAAGAGTAACACTGATTTAGTGACAACACCACAAAGACTTAGAGTTCTTTAGAAAGCAAATAGCCCATCATATCTTAGGAGGAAGAGAACTTCTAAATCACTATCGTAACACCCCAAAGTTGTTCTTTTGCTTACTGACTGGTCTTAAGTGGTAGTGGGGCTCCCTCCTTGCTCCCAAAAATTAACAAACCACTTTTCAAAATAATGTATTAAGTTTTAAATATCTGAATCAAGCTTATAACACAATAATATGATTTATCTTTAAATTATTAGGTCATATGTTAATACATCAGCTGGAAGTTCTAAGAGGCTTTCAAGCCATGATCTGAATCTCCCAGATCTACCTGATCTTAGGCAAGTCACTTTACCTCCTTTAGCAAAAAAACATATATAATAATACTTACCTCACCCCATATGATTGGTATGAAGATTATATGAACAAACTCGCATAAAGTACTTAGCCCAGTGGCACACAGTAGGCTTCAAGAAATATTAGATCTCTTCCTAGTCTCCTCTCCTTCTTGTAATGGGAATTGCCTTTTGCTAAGCTGAGCAATGTTACATAACTGGGTGCCATATTGCTCTCTGGGCAGACGGACCAGCTGCAATTTAGACTGCTGAATAGAACTCCCAGTACTAAATTGTGCAGCCACTCAGGCCCCGATGGCCTTTGATCTCTCCAGAGTGCTTCATCTTCTCTGGTCAGCAGCTGTGCCTCCTCGTCACTCTGGAATAACAGAAGGTCAGAGCAGGTCCCCGTACTATTGCAAGTGACAGACTATCCCAGGCATTGCAATTTGGCTCATTCCCTATTATGACAATGATGGTAACAAGAACTGAAAATGGCACAATACAAATCCATTCTTGAAACCAAAATTTTAATAAAAATGGGAAATTTTACAAAAGCTGTTATTCCCAGAATGAGCTTCTCATTGTAATTGTGTGAATTTTTATTTTTCTTTATTTCTTGCTTTTTTATAATTGGGTTCAGATCTTGGTATTGGCATTCAGTGAAATTTGTTTGGGCAGTCAGGAAAACAATGATGTTCATCTAGTAACGAAGTTGTAAAATTTGAATAGACTAAGGTAAGAAATGCCAAAGATATTTTTCTTTGCAGAAGTAACTTTTCTACATTATACTTTTGACATATTAAGAAAAAAAAAAAACTTCAAACTAAGATACCAGGGAATAAAATCTGCATCTTGTAAGACAGACATTCTGTTATAGCAATAGTTCTCAAACGAAAGCAATTTTGCATCCTCTTACTCCTACCCCAAGAGACATTTGGCAATGTCTGGAGATATTTTTCATTGTCACAATTGGAAGAGAGGGTGCTACTAGCATCTAGTGAGTACAGGCCAGGAATGCTGACGATTATCCTGCTATATACAGGCCAGGCCCCACTACAAAGAGTTATTATACCCAAAATTGTCAAGGGTGAGGTTGAGAAACTTACGTTAAAGGAAGTCAAACTTCTTGCTTTGCTTAAATCTAATACCTTAACATTTAATTATTAAATGTTTTTGCATCTTATTTCCCTGGGGATTATTACAGGAAAATAAAAAAAGGAAAACAGATAAAATGAAAACTTGTAAAACAGAAACTAATTAAATATCGAACTTTTCAGAAGTCAATATAAGCCATGTAAGTAAATATTAGTCATCTTTTTCATTAGCATATTCATAATTCTTAACACTTATATTCCACTTTAAATTGCACATTCAATTTAAATTATCTCATCTGATCTTCACAAAAGCCCTGTGGGGTAGATATAATCAGCTACAATTTAAAAGGGACAGAGTGAGACTCAGGGAGGTTAAGTACTTGCGCATGAAACATGGGTAATAAGAACAGTCTGGGACAATGAGAAAAGCAAATGATTGAGATCAGGAGAGCTGAGCTTCCTAAAATGTACCATTTGCCAGCCGTGTGTCACTGTTTTGACCTGCTAAACCTTGGCTTCCCCAGCCAATCTAATGGGAATGGTGATAGCTGGCTCCAAGCATCACTGGAAGGACTGAAGGAGGTGATGAATGTCAAATAAAAGTACCTCTCCTGGTGTGAAATGGACACAGAGGTGGCAGAGCACCAGGACCTCACCCAACTATTCAGATTCCAAACCCAGTGCACTTTCCTCCATCCCACAGGGTACTCCATGCATTTATAATACCACAGGCATTTGAGGTCATTGATTTCAGTAGCAAATGTATATAGTGTGCCTGAGGAAAGAAAAAAGAAACACCTTACAATCACTTAGAACTCCTTTGCTTTCAACTGTATTGTTCAAAATTGCCAAGAGATTTCTTTCTCAGCCAGGACAAGATAAGTAGAAACTTTCCATTTTCCGTGATTGAATAGTGTACGTTTTTGTGTGTGTTGGTGGAGTGTGGGGCGGGGAAAGTAAAGGCATCTCAAAACATTCTAAAGCAAAAAGGGATTTGATCATCTTCCCTGAAACAAAGAGAACACATTTCTGTTTGTTCAGAGGAATCTCAGACCAAGGGAGTGTATTTTTCTCAAGCTTCCAGCAAATCTTTTTGGGCCCAAATCAAAAAGAAGTGAAAATTAAAAAAGAAACATTGACCCAGTAATTCCACTTCAGGGAATTAATCCAAAGGAAAAACAATACATATATACATACATCTACTTTTAACATGCAATACAGAAATTTTAGTGTCATGAATACGGTTCTATAAAATCTTTCATAAATATGAAAAATTGAAACCAAAATATACAAGAGAAGACTGGTTAAACACTCATTGAAAATTATGTTAAAGGACAGCTATAACAACACAATTAATGCCTGCTATAATAGCAGCTAGGAACGAAATTACAGATACAAAATAAACTCAATTTTATTTTTTTAATGCCTAAATAAACTGGTGGGAAATAGTCTAAAATGTTATAATGGTAGGATTATAAACAATTCTTCATCCTTTTCATTTTCTATTTCCCAGCATTATAAAGTAAGCATATATTCATGTTATGATTTTTAAAAAAAAAAAAAAAGGAAATGATGTAGTTAAGAGGATTTATAAAAAAAGAAGTTGGGTTGAAAAAATACATAGAATTTTATGTGGAAAATTTGCTACTGCAAATAAAATACTTCAGTAAGGCAAGGGAAAGAATAACTTGATTGTTACACCATTGCAAAGCCCTTAAGATCAAATTCCTGTCAGCCCATCAATTTCGAATTGATTTCGTCTTGACATCTAACATGCCCCTCAGTTCTACAATAAAAAAGCATGAAATATCAATGGTGACTTCCAGAGGACACCTATACACATGTTGATTGAAGATTAATTTCTCAGCAGGGAGGCTCACCATTGATATCTTGCCTTGCATGTGACATAGGTCACATGACCTTAATGATTATTAAAGGAACCTGCTTTGAGCTGGCTTTGAGTTTCTAGAGAATATGAGTTATTCTGAAGTAAAGGCATAGAAGATTCTTATGTTTGACCCTATATTTTATTATGGAGCATCACAGTCATGAATAGGAGATTATTTGATGGTCTAAAATACCATTGAAAGCTACCAGTTGTGTGAAGCTTGGTGATTATCTGGTTCTAAATATAGGACAATTTTCCCAAGTGGCAGTGTACTACCTGTTGGCTTGAACTATGTTCCATGACATATCTACTCTTTCCCCCTTTTCCTTTTTCTTCTCATATAATTGGCCAACAAAACTTCCAATAGCACATAACCTTTGGGGAAAATGGATTAAAGAGCTTATTTAACCAAATAATCTTCAGGGCTCCCCCTAGAGAGGCATGTAAATAGCTATGAGCTGAAGATGCAGTTTAAAGAGTGTAGACTTATAGCAATAGAAGCATGAGGACCACCATGACAATAACAGACTTAAAAGTCACTTTTTGATCAACTTAATGAAAACAATTGGCCCCAAATGCCTAACCCCTACCATGGTTGTGTGGAAGACTGCTTTGGCCATCACAACCACCTCATTTTCTAACAATTATTTCCCCACCCAGAACAGTCATTTCTCTAATATGTGAACTTGCTCTCTCCCAGTTCTATACAGTTTATTCAACGAAAGGTGAACATCCTACCAAAGTTAAATTAATCAGATACTTTATGGTATGGATTAGGAGTTGGAATTCAAAAGCAACCAGTCAAGTTGGTACTAGTGACTAGAACATAAGGATATGGCTATAATCATCTTCTGCCAAGTGCATGAAAGATCAGAAAGAGCTAGACTTTCTGATCAGAAAGAAGTGAATGTAGAAAGCAGAGAGTATGTTGGGTTTTGAGAAAGCCCAGTATGAAGACTTTTCTTTCTTGCCAAAGCTCTAAACCCATTGAGAGACACAGAATATATATTGAGATCAAAATATCCCCTTCATTGGCGATACAGCTTTAGGTGTGTGGCAAAATTAACCTCAGATTAGGCAGTCCTACCTTCCCAGTCAGTGCTATCCAACCCGGTCTTTCCCTGTGGGTGCCTTCCAGACACTTAAAAATATATGGGATGAAGGAGGAGAGAAAAATGTATGTTCTCTGCAAGCAGACAGATTCCCAAAGAGAAGGAAGAGGTTGAACCAAACATGCCCAGTTTATTCTTCCAAATTCACTTATTGGATAAGTCACACTTTGCTGAGGAAGGAGTGAATGTGGGGGTGGAAAATAGCCTAGAGTTCTACAGCAATGGAGGTTTTTCCACATGGGGACATGCTGAGTGTAGAAAAAGTGGTTCTCCTAACTATCTAGCACAATGAGAGTTGGAGTAAGAGTATGGACTAGATTCCAGCTGGATTGCATTTGGATTCCATGAGATACCCCAGTATCTTCATAAATTCCTCTTTTGCTTAGATTAACTTGAGTTGGTTTCTATTACTTCTAATCAAAACTATCCAAAGACAACTCTTTGTCTGCGATTAGCATTCCACATTGCAATGCCAAAGGACAATGCCAATGCTAAGCTAGCAGCAGAGATAGTCCTATTTTCTCCACCTTTGTTGTTTCATTTTAAAGGTGAGAAGGTAAGACCTACAGAGAGGAGTTAGCACTGTCATTTGAAAGATGGATGTTATGTTGAGTCTCAGAAAAACTCTCTCTCTCTCCCTTATAGACCATTAGTTGTGTCCCACTGGACAGGAACGTCAGCAGACAAGAGTTGATGAGGCAGAAGCCCAGAGCACAAGAGCCTCAGGTAACAGCAGGGTGCAATTACATCAAAGCCTCACTGGGGCCATGCAGAGGACACTGTGGTATGCCACCAGATTGTCCCTTCAGGACTGAGGCACTTAATCCTCAGCTGCTGGTAGTATTTGCAGCTGACACTCACAGCTGAGTCCATTCCTCAGGGTTCTCCCTCCCTGAAAGAGCTGCTTCCCCTAAGTTATGTTCCTTCTCCAGGAGGAATGTAGGGCAGCCAGTATCTAATGACTGTTGATGACTATAGAGGCCAGGCCCTCTTGCCTCAATTCCAGATACTTCTGTAGGGCCACCTCAGGTCCAGAGCTAACCATGGCATATACTGAGGCCCCATTTGTGACTATATCACAGTTTTACCTCTCCCTTTGCTTAATCAACTCACTTCCCTCTCTTAGAGATTTGTTCCCAAGACCACTTCCCAATCAATTTCCTGAATGTAAATCTCTACCTCAGAATCTATTTCCTGGGATACTCAATCTGTGACAGTCCAGATGTCGGCAGTAAACAACATTTAGAGCACCACAGACCTATAGAACTTTCTGCAATGATGGATACGTTCCACAGCTGTGCTGTCTGATAGGGTAGCCATCAACCACGTGTGGCTATTGAGCACTTGAAGTGGGTCTAGTGCAGCTAAGCAACTGAAACTCTAATTGATTCAATCAGCTTAATGAATTTTGTTGATTTAATTAATTTGAATTTCAACAGCCACATCTGGCTAGTGGCTACAACACTGGACAGTGCAAATCTATAATGTCAGGACAAGAATCAGAAAATCAGTGGCATGCCATGGTCATACCAACAGTCTGTAGAACAGACATCAAACATGGTAGGAAAGGGTAACTAGGGGTTGGGCACAAAGCAGAACAAAGATCTAGGTTTTGAGAGAAGATAATAATAAGCATGATAATAAATACCCAGTACCTATGGTAGGTAATATTATCCCCTTTTCTGAGATGAGAAGAATGTGGCTCAGAACTGGTCCATACATGTAATGAGTGGGAAAGAATCTCTGAACCTGACTGTAAAGTTTATGTGTTTTTTTTTTTCTAAATTGATGAGAAAAAAATGTATTAGAACCATTGATTAAATTGTTTGTGATTTTAGCATAGAGACTAATAGATTATTCTGGAAAATTTGGGGGCACAGAGAAAATAAAAGTCAATTATTACATAATAAGACATCACATTATACTCAAATCATTTAAATGCAGGAGATTATAGTTGTAAAATATTTGAGGTAAATTAAAATATTTAGAAATTTATGGGGAACTGCTGAAAGTGTGTGAAATGTCTCATCTCAGTTACATTTATGTGTTTTCTAACGTGCTCAAAATAGGATACGAAAGAGCAAAAGCATCAAAATTAGCCCCATAATGAGCATCAAATATCTTCACATGTCCTTAGGCCTTAAGCCTTCTTATCTTCTTTATGACTCCTCTTGTACCCTAACTATATAAGAGGTATAGAGGAGGAAGTATGGTTCAGTGGAGTCCTTCAGTCACCACCTGTTGAATACCTACCACAGCAGGCTGCCTGATGCTGAGATGAATAAGAGATTAAGACATGATTGTAAATGACAGTAAAGTTTGGGTAGGATTGTATTCTTCCTGCTACCTGCCCCCATTGCAGAGCCCTGGGGCAGTCACTGCTCAAAGATCCTTCAGATAAGTGCAAACACAGCCAAGGTTGTGGTTCTAAATTCCCATACCTTCTCCTACCCTGGAGAACTGGCTGCCCCTTTGCACAGAGTGACCACTGAGAAAGATGAAGTAGGTGTTCACAGAAGCAGCTCCAGGGTAAACGATCTACACTATATTCTATGGGAATGGTGCCCTCTGACACTGCAGTGGGTGGCCCTGCATGCACCTTTCTTCATGAGTGATTTGCCTAGGACCTACTTTGGTTCCTGTTTGACTTTTTAAAAGATCCAAGAATCCTCCCTATTACACTCTATCTCAGCAAATTAGCACAGAAGATATGATTAAAATAGAAATGTCCTTTAACTTTAGAGCAACCAAAAAAGAGAAAAGTGAAAGTCAGAGGTTTGGATGCTTTACTTCTCCCAAGGAAAGCTTCAGCTTCTAGCATCATGGCTTTGAGCTCCCCCTGCAGGAGGCTCTGGGCTGCCAATGCTAACAGCTGTCTGTCTCCTCTGGAGCTCACAGCCGAGCAAAGGGGACATGGCAATAAAATATTACTGTACGATGATAGCTTCTATAGGAGAAGAATGTACAGTTGCAAACATTTATGGAGGGCCTGTGTGCCCAGCATCATTCTAAGGGTTGAGAATAAAGAGATACATAAGACATGTTAGTCCTTTGCTCTTCATTGGCTTATAAACAAAGGGCACTCAATAAATGTTCTTCAAATTGAATGGCTGAGTGGTTCAACAGGATAGGCTCAGAACCACAAACTGACTCTGAAAATAGAAGCTTCCAATCGACTGAACCAAAAAGAGAAAAAACTTGTTTGAGGTCTATCCAAAGGATATTGATCAGGTGTAAGTCTTGAATTTCTTAACCACGCCTGTGTTCACTGCCTTAATACACCTTTGCTGATTTATTTCTTCCTATACCCACCCCAACCTCACTCCCAGCTCCTTTCTGAGCAATAAAGTCCAGAATGAAGCCTCCTATCTCTAGCCATAGGACACACAGAAACACACAGGTCTATGCAGGATTTGAACTAAAGTCCTTGATTAGCATCACGCTTTGACAAGCGGAGCCCATCCACTGAAGATGTGCCCAAATGGACTCGCTATCATGTTGACACAGCTTGATTGTATCTTCTTCAAGTAACCTAGAACTGTCCTTCCGAGTGGTAGCATTGAGGTGGACAACGTAACTTTTATATTTCCTGACTCTTTGAGTGTATTTCTATATTGACATTATGGAGGTTATACAGGCATTTTTTTTCACCCTTTAGTACTTTGGTCTATAAATCATGTATTTATATTTGTTTGCTCTTAATTGTTCAAAGGAGACTGTCCTTGTCACTGGAAAATAAGGATGAGTGGCCATATAGTGGCAAAACACAGGCAATCACAAATGGTCAGGGAAACAAAAACTAGCAACAAGACGAATGTACCAGAGGCAAGAGTAACAGAGATGGCAGTGAGCACAGGCCATTGCTTCAGCCACTCAGCTGGTGGCCCTGTGCATAAATACTCAGCAGGCTTCAGAGGCAGGAGCTTGAAATAAGTTTATGCCTGAGGCAAAATAGACCTGGCAAGCCAACTTGAGGCCCAGCAGAGGAACAGGTGAGAGGAGGGTGGAAGTGATTGGCAGCACTACATGGCATTTGCTGCGTCACATCCCAGCCTGCCTGGGCTCCTCAAGGAACATGGGTCTCTGCAGTGTGGAAGGCCTTTCTGGCTTGCCTCTCCCCTGTACCTCCCATGTCCTAGCCTAAAGGAAGGGATCGTGCATAAAATAGATGTGCTAAGACTCAGGGCTCAGTGTTACATGGGACACACAACAGAGGTGGTCATTGTTCTCTTGTCCTTAGTTCACTTGCCAGAGAGGTGAATGGAGTTCCCCATACTGCCCCCAAACTGTGGCTGCCAAAATTTAGCTTGTTATGAAGCTGGAGCAACTTTGATGTTTTCTTAATATAGGCAGGTGCTTCATTAAAGCACTATGGAGTACAGAGCTAGGTTTTCCCTGGGGTGAGCTGGATGAGATCCAAGCCGGGATACCAGACACACACAGGCAAAATTATACAGGCAGGGAGATAAACCTCGTTATCTTCCCAAGACACAATCTTACCTGCTTTAGTTAATTGTTATGTTTGCACAGGGAGGGAAGTTGCTTCATCAAAGACGTGTTTTCGAGAGACGTGTGGTAGTCCAGAGACTGTGGGCTACTGTTCACATCAGAGGCAGACGATCTAACTGGAGATCCAAGAAGACAATCAGGAACAGTACCTCCTCCAATGTAGGTAAAGGTGATGAAGCAAATTCCAGGTCAATGCAAGGAAAACCTTTGTTCCTACTAACTGGGTGTCACAAAACTGATTCTTTTAGAAAGGACAATTTATACTATTGTAATTAGGATTATTTGACATTGAGCTTGTTTAAAACCGAGGGATGGCAGTTAAGGAAGGGCCAGAGAAATGCTTTGAAGTCTTTGACACACTCCCCAGACTTTCAGCAGTACAGTGTTTGTATGGAGAGTTGAGTCCCTTCAAAAACTTTTGATTTCATGCAACAATTCCTGGATCACTTGTCCATGAAGAATGATTCATTGATTCATTCTTTCAACTAGCATTTATTTTCTATGTGCCAATCACTGTGCTAAGCCCTAGAGATATGATAATAAATAAGACAAATGTGGTTCATCTCATTTTATAGCCTAACTTGTTAAACATGTTGCAAGACATGATTTTTTTTTTAATTAAAGAGTACGTGCAGGGTGCAATGTGCACATATAGATGACAGGCCTAACTTATTTAGGGGAATGTGGACACCTTCCCAAAAAAGTGCATCATCAGGGTTATGCTGTGGTCACTCACAATCTCACATCTCAGGGATTTAAAACAACAAAATTTCATTTCTTGCTAACCTACATCTCCATTACAGTTTAGCAGGGGCTTCTTCTAATAATGGTTACTCAGGGACCCAGGCTGATGCAACAGCCATTGACTCTAATGGTACCAAATGCTAAGCCAGAGGGACAAAAAGGATTTTGAGGGTTTGGCACTAACATTCAAATACTCCGTCCAAAAGTGGCACCTCCCACTCTGCTCACATTTCATTGGCCAGGACTAATCCACCCAGCTAGAAAATGCAGTCCTTCTAGGTCCGAGGTAATGACTTGCACAAGTACTGACTCCACTGGGTCATGAATGCAAGGTACCCCATAGCCCTATGAAGTGGGAGAGGAGGACAGGGGCCTTGGGAAAATAATGCCAGACCAAGGCAATAACATGTATGAAGGCCATTTAATTTCTTCCTGGAGTGTACCTCTCTTCTGTAGACACAATTAGAGTGTAAATTCCCAAATCCATGGTTCCTAGCACAAAGTAGGTGCTCAATACATGTTTGGAAGTAAGGAAAACAAGATTGTTTTTGGGACAGATAAAATAATCCGGTGATTAGAGATATGCAAAGTTTCCTTATAGAGCCGTAACCACCTCCAGGCTAAAGCAGATCTTACATGAAGACTTTCCTGATCTGCCTCCATCCCATTCCCTCTCGGACAGAGCTGGTCCCTTCTTCCTTCTTTCTCCAACTATAAACTATACAGGAAATTTCAATTTTTCCTGTGACACCTTTTTGCCTGAATGTTTGTCCCTCTCATCCTACTAGATGCTGAGGGCTGGGTCCTATCTTATTTGTCTTTGTACTGGTGTGTAAACCAGTGTCTGGGACATGGTAAGTGTTCAATACGTATCTATTGAGTAAATGAATGAATCTGAATTTATAAGTATCAGCAGAAGTGGTTGGATAGCAATGGAAGTGTGGGAAAATTAAGTAAGTTAGACACTATCTGAGGGAGGCCAATTGAAACAAACACCCTGTTTCAGTGACACATATGTGTCTCAAGGAGAGGTAGATGCTATGAGTTATCATACCCTTGTTTGAAGTGGGTTGACATCATACTCTAATACCATGTTTCTACATGACATTGGAAACAGAACATGCTATCAGCTTACATATACATTCTGGTCTTCCCAGAACAACTGTTTTGTTTTATTTTGTTTTTCCTTTTCCTGTTTGCTAAGACACACTATTTTTCTGCCAGAAGAAAATCCAGTGATAACCATTAAAATCCAAGGTGGAGAACAATAGCAACTGCCTTGCATTTGTATAACACTTCAACTTTATAAAACGATTTAACATCTCTTATGCCACCATCCAGAAAGGCAACTTTTGTGATGTCTATCCGTAAATAATGATTTGTTGTCATTATCAGTCAGAGGAAGACAAGATTCTCACCTCTTTCAGGTTTGATTTTCTAGAGTAGCTGAGATGCTGTTCGATCTTTTCTCTCTCCCAGCTCTATTAGCCTCAGTAACTGCCTGAAACAGCAAGGCTGCAGGCAAATATTCATACGTATGACCACAGAAATCTGAACCGAATGCCCATTTCCATGCATTCAAGGTGAACCAGGCTATTCTAATTTTCAGGAATTGTGTGTTCTGCTAGGAGACCTGCCCCTGCGGTGGCAGAAGCAATCTGTTACTGTCACCACAGTTGCTCAAGGAATGGCTTGTGAGCTGCAATTTCTCATGCTAGGAATACATTGCTTCCACCAAGGAGCAAGCTAGTGGCCCTGGGATTGCAGTAGAGGCTTTGGTGAGAAGTCTGGAGAAAGGAGAAAGTGGAAGACGATCACTGGGATGGTACCAGCCAACTCTGCAGGGAACCCACCACTATACCTGTACTTGCCAGAGCTGCACTTCTGATTGTAATGGGGCCCCTGACAAATTGAGGGATTTGTGCATGGCTGCACTTTAGTGGGACTAATAGGATGTCAGCATCAGCTTTCAATGCCTTTCCTGATGACCCATGCATAATAGCTTCCTTTGCATGGGCCTCAAGAGTCCGTGACTCACTTTGTAACTGATATTTTCAAGTTTCTAGAAATGCTAGTCATTGGAGAACCCTATACACTCTAAATTTTTATGATGAGCCCTATGGTATTGTAAACGGCTAAGAGCATTTACTCTCCAGTTATATTGCCTGGATTCAAATCTCCGTTCCTTCACTTTCAAATTGTAAAACTTCAGATAAGTTACTTTCTGTCAAAGGATCAGTTTCCTCAGCTTTAGAATAGGGATAATAATAGCAACTACTTATAGTGAAGATTAAATAAGAAAATGAAGGTACAATGCCAGCAAATTATAGCTATTTTTATTAACTGTCTTTTTTTTTATATATATAGGACTCAAGCTAGGGTTTCACAAGATCGTAGAAAGATTAATAGGCAGGAATTACAAGAAGAGAGATTTTAGTAAGATCTCTCTTACCAAGTGTCAAGTACTGCCCTGGAAGAAAGGGCATGCCTTCAGTAAACGTTTACTGAGGACCTCGTACGTACAGAGCACTATATTGCAGGTAGATAAGTTGTCTGTCGCTATGTGTACTTAAGTATGGGCCAGGCAACCACTTGGGGACAGCAAGAGCCAGTGTACTGCATCTTCCACCAGAAAAACGAATGCAGCCTAGCGGGCTATTCTAGTGAGACTTTTAATCAGATTTCAAAGCTGAATAATCAACTTGCACCCACTTGAATCAGTCCAAAGTTATGTGTGGGCTACTTCATTCTGATAGGTGCCTGTGTTAATAAAGAAGGATAAAAGAGAAGGGGGTATGAAGAACAGCAGGAAAATTACATAATTGCCTCTTCTAAGTTGTTTGAAAGTCTTACCTGAAAAAACATACATCATAATTAAGGCCTCTAGATTCCATTTAAGAAAATGCTAGAACAACTCAATTGCTTTGCCCCCCGGCACTCTTAGAATTTTTTCTTGTCGTTGCCATTATTGTATCACTGAAAAGTGTTCCTCAGTGCTGTGCGCTCTTCGGTATCCCAATATGGGCTACTGAAGCACCTTGGGCGTCCTTTTCCATTTATACTTCCATTTATAGACACTTGAAAGGAGAGGTAGGTGCAGAAAAGAGGGGGTTGTGCAGGGTCCTTGTGAAAATATACAAGGCGCAGCCGTGTGTTCAGCAGTGCTTCGAACAAGCCAAACCCTCTCCATCTGACGCGTTCCCAAGCACCCTCCCTTGAGGACACAGAACCTGGGGAATGAGCAGCTGCTCGGCTAAGGAGGTGGCAAGGCAAGCTGACAGCCGGAGCAGAGCATGCGGTTAGTGGGTGAGAACGTACCAGGGGAAGAAAACTGGCAAAGGAAGGAGAGACTGAAAAAGGCCCACAAACTACATTCTGAGAAGGCAGCCTACCCTAGTGAGCATGATACAATACGCTCCCAGATGTCTCCCTTGTGTGATTCATCTGCCACCTCGGTTCTCAAACTTGCATATGCATATGAGTCACCTGGAAATTTTGTTAAAATGCAGATCCTGCTTTGGTAGGTCTGGGATGGAGCCTGAGATTCTGCATTTGGAACAAGCTCCCAGGAGATGCTGCTACTCAAGTTCCACGGCCCACACGTCAAGTGGTAACCTACTGGATTAGAGGTGTGCAAACTATGGCCTGCAGGGCGAATTTGGCCAGTTGTCTGCTTTTATAAATAAAGTGTGATTGGAACACAGCCATGCCCAATTGTTTACACATTGTCTATGGTTGCTTTTGCACTACAACGGCAGAGCTGAATAGTTGCAACAGAGACCTTATGTCCCACAGAGCTTAAAAAATATTTACTATCTGACCTGTTCCTTTAGGACAGAGGTCAGAACATTTCTTTTACTTGAAGCTAAGAAAAAATTGAAGAAAGGGTGTTGTGTTGGGCAGAAGGAAGTTTTATTATAAAGTTCAGTGAATAAGAAGAAAAGTCTTGCTTTGATAACCAAAAATGATTTTTATAAAAATTTAGAGGAGATTTATAGTCTGTGAATGCATTTGAAATAGTGAGTTCCCCCAAAATCTGATTGTTCAAAGGAGCCTGACACCTCCTCTCTGCACTCTTGCTCTCTCTTACCACGTGATCATCACATGCTGGCTTCCCTTTCCCTTCCACCAAGACTGGAGGTAGCTTGAGTCCCAGCCAGAAGTAGTTGTTGGCACCATGCTTCTTGTACAGCCTACAGAACCGTGAGCCAAATAAACCTCTTTTCTTAATAAATTACCCAGCCTTGGATATTCCTTTATGCAAACAGACTAAGACAGCACTGAAGGAGAAACAGTCCAAAATTCCATGGTTCTAGAGAACCAGGTTCTCTTCACCCTGGTTCCTTAGAAATACTCTATAAGGCTAAAAAGAGCTTGTAATATCTTGTGTGTTGTCTGATGTTGATCCTTAATTAAGTCCAGAACCACAAAAGTTTATGAAGTCATCTTAGATCAGTTGGAAATAACATGCTTCTTCTCTCTACTATCTCATTATGATTTCTTTAGCTGCTAAGAGAGTTCTTATGAGTTCCTCATTGAAGAAAAATTCAACCTTAACTTTCTACAACACAGCACCTTTCCCCAATTATTTTTTACATGCAATATCACATTGGATCTTCACATTACTCCTCCAATATAAGTGAACTAATTCAGTTTGATGCAGAGAAGCAGTGATATAATCTTCTCTCAGTGAGCTCATGATGCAATCAAAGAGACAGTGATGGAAATAAACAGCAATATGGTGTGATAAATGCTAAGAGAAGGGTAAATAGGACACAGGTACAGCTCACAGGAGGGTGTGGGCTGCAGTGGACTGACATTTCAGAATTTGCCTTACAGGTCTTTAAATTGGGGGAGGAGGTTGTAAGGAATGAGAAGATTGTCCCAGCAAAAAATGTTAACAGAATCAAAACTTGGAGGAAAAAAGGCAACGGTAGCATCTTTTACCACGAATGCTGCTGTGAGGTAGAAATTCTTATATAGGAAATAAGAAAATTTAGGCTCAGAATCAATACAGATTAATTACTGAAAGTATTACTTACACTGAAGTTTTCTAACATGAACCATTGTTTTTTCTACTTCCCTATTAACTTGGCAAGGACGATTTTTTTTAGGGATGATCATATAATATGGGTTTATAATGACAATTATGATGATAATGATGATTATCATTAATAGAGTGTGTTTTCTATGTTCTAAACCCTGTCTTCCAAAGGACTAGTGCCAATAGATGAATGTTACATGTTCGAAGATTTCAGCTCAATGTAATTAAAATCTTTCTAATCTTTTGAGCTGTCCAGCAAAAGAATAAGCTATATCAGAAGTAATCAGCTCTCTCTTTCTTAAAAGAAGTGCCTGCATTGAAGCTGAATCCACAGGGGTTTTGCAGCAGAGAATGCTTTGTGTTGGCTGAAAAATCAGGCTTTCTGTGTCTCCTCCAAAAAGAGCCAATGAATTTCCCAAGGCCACACAGTTACAGTAGCGCAGCCAAAGGTAGAGCCTCCCCTCCCAGTTCTCTTTCCTCTACCTCCTTCTGTTATCACTATTAATATCAGATGTAAGTGATGAGATGATTAATGAGGGGACCCAGCATTGTATTCCTGGCAGTGGAATGGAATTTGGTATAACATTATGTAAATAGCTGTAATTCTCTGCGCAATCCTGTAAGAGACTTACTGAGCCTACCTTGAGCAACTGGGAGATTTCTTCATCCTCCCAGTCATTAAGATACCATTCTCCAATGCTTTTTTTGTGCCAGTTAGAATTGTTCTTGGGTCTTATTTCAGGTACCACACAAATGGTATACATTATACTTAGGCTTATTTGATTACTATTTTTTTTTTTAATTCAGATACCATCAAGCCTAGCTTCCTATGTCATAGTAATTTAGCTGTAGAATATGTATGAGGAAGCTGCATGTGTATGAAACAGGATAGAGTGAAACCCCAGGGAATGATGTGGTCTTTTATTTTACAGCATATTGCAATAATTTATGATACCAGGGATCCGGTCACATGTTTTCTTTATGGAATGAACTATCAATCCACTCCTCTTTCCAGTGTAATTCAAAAATCATTGCACATCTCAGCTCTGAGCCTACTTCCCCACCAGGCATGTGAGTAAAAGGAAAGTGTTCTATAATCTTCTTGGTACTGTAATCCCAAGGGGTTCTACTTTCATGGAGATTTGCAAGCATGCAACCAATGGCTAGAGGAAAAAAAGCAGCACCTCCTAAAACAGAGGACCAAAAGAAGTAGAATAGACAATAGGCACTGCAGAAGGAGATTCAATAGTGCATGGGAATTTTAATAACATTAATTTTCATGTTTCAGCCACATTATAGGTTGACTAAAATACCTCTGGTAATCAATTAATTTATTCTCTCTTGACAGCAATCCACTTGTGCATCAGTTGTCATGCCACATAATCGGCACACAAGGACCATGTCCCATTTGAGTGAGATTAGCCAGTCTACTGTGGCTACATTATGATTTTAATCCTTGTTCCCTGTCATGCTTCTATAATGCAAAACCTAATGATTTTTTTTTTCTTTAACCTGCGTGGTCTCCAGAGGTGGCGCATCCGATTCACTCTCTAAAGCAAGGTAAACAGTGCAGTTTGGAGGTCAGCACAGCAGGTTAGAAAGCAATAGAAACAGCCGTGCAGCCAAAGAAAATGCTTAAGATTCTTTTGAAACTGACTTTGGTTTTTAGTGCCAGAAAAAAAAAAAATCAAAGGTACGGATACTCCTTACCCTTATGCTAAATTCAGATTTTCATAAATTAGTCAAACACAGCTCCAAGAGATAATTTATCTTCAGGTTAATCTCAGATGACAAATTAATGTTTAATTAATTTTAGTCAAGTCAAGGGGTGACAGATAGGCCTCCTTTATTTTTATTTAGTTAGAATCTAATTACAAAAAGGTCATTCATTCATTCATTTACTCAGCAAATATTTGTTCAACTATCTGAAGCAGGTTTTTTTAACGAAGCAAAACTCACTAGAAAGGTCTGTGTCACATTCATTTTTTTTAATTTTAGATATTTGCCAAACTCCCCAGTGATACCACCCTTGCCTTGAATGAATATTTGAAGAAATATAGTTAAAAAATATTTGCCGCTTTTAACCACTTTGTAATTAACAGAAATGCCAAATCTCTGCCTTTCAAATTCTAAATGGCTCGTGACATAAAGAAGCATTACAGATTAAGTTAAGTAATCTTTAGGCTGAAAAAAACTCTCACCAACTTACAAATGGGCTTTGTCCCTAAATTGGTCTTTTAAGCCTTATCATGCCATACTGCCGTTTCTTTGCTTCTCAAGATCAGTGGTTCTCAGCTTGGCCCATATGTTGGAATCACATGAAGAACATTAAAAGCTACTGATGCCTGATATTCTCCCCAAAAGACTGATTTAATTGATCTGGGGTTTTAGTCCCTTCAGCAGCTATAACAAAATAACTTTGGTAATTTATACTAATGGGTATTTTATAAACAACAGAAATTTATTGCTCAAGTTATGGAGGCTGGGAAGACCAAGATCAAGGCACCAGCAGATTCGGTGTCTATCGAAGGGGCTTTCTCTCTGCTTCAAAGATGGCACCTTATAGCTGTGTCCTCATGTAGTGGAAGGGACGAAGGAGCTCCATGAAGCCTCGTTTACAAGAGCACTAGTCCTATTTTGTAAGAGTGGAGGCCTCATAACTTAATTACTTTCCAAAGGCCCCGCCTCTTAACACTATCACATCGAGTATTAGGTTCCAACATATAAATTTTGGGGGGTCACCAGCATTTAGACCATAGCAACAAGGTTTTGTTTAAGCACCCAGAATTAAGAACCACCATTCTAAATTATGAGAACACAAACATCTGATCATATCTCTCCTTTGCCAACAACCCTTCAGTGATGCAACAACTCTACGACTGCTGGATAAAACCCAGCATCCTTCACATGGTAGTTAGTGCCTTCAGAGATCCAGCCTCTGCTTGTCTCTCCCTTTCTCCCCAGCCCCTGAGCAGTGTGCTTTCCATGCTGTGGGTCTTCCACCCTGCCATTCACAAGTCTGACTCTGGTCCTTGGACAAACTGTTGCCTTTGTTAAATGCTCTTTCTCTACTTTATCTGACCAATTTATACTGATCTTTAATTGGTTGAAGTGCCCCTTCCTTAAGGAGAATATTTTTTATCCTACCCCATGACTCTTACCCTAAAAATGTTTCCCTACCATACCTAACAGCTTACTTGTTCATTAAGTGGAAACTGTAGGGTCGTTGAGGACAAGGGACCTTGCCTGTCTTCTTTACTGTGGTATTTCCTGTACCTAATACACTGTCTGGTACCTAATAGGAGCCCAGTAACTATTCATTATTGAATCAGTCATGGTCCAGTCAAGAAAAAGAAACCACACTAGAAATCTGAACAGGGAAAAATTTATATAAAAAAAAAATTTTTAACTAGTAAAAAGTGACTATCTACTAAATGGGCTAAAGAAGACTCACAGCAAAAGTTGGGAGCAATTATACTCCTAAGGTGAAAGAGAATATCTAAGGAAAGAACTAAAAAATTGAAGGAGCACTAGCTTAGCTCCAGAGGCTGAGATTTAGACCTCACTGGAGAGGGTGTAACTGCAGCCTGCTGAATAGCAGAGAACTTCATTGGATACTGTGGGCCAGAGCTAGACTGCAGGAGGTTACATGGTGGGATATTGGTGATATTCGCTAGAGGGCCATGGGTCGAAGCTGGTCCATGGAAAGCTGCCCACTTGGGTGCCAATAGGTTGTAGTTGGTCTGCAGGTAGCTTCCTACTGAGATGCTGGAGAATCTCACTGCAGATTGAGGACCACTCACTGCCGGCAGCTGTGCAGCTGAAGGAGGAAGAGAAAAGCACACGGGAACAGCCTCTTTCTTTGCTGTGTCTGCAGTGTCTTCTAGCTTCTCTATTGACAAAACTTAACATTGAACCGGCTCTCAAAGGTGAAATGTTTATAGGGCCCAGCCTCAGAATCACAAAGCAGGGCAAAAAGCAGCAAATTTAGAGCTGAAAGGCAAGCAATTGATACCTAGCACTGTTACAGATGATAGCTTAGATAGCTAGATAGATATCCCCGGTAAAACAAAGAAAATATGAATCCCTTCATAAATGTAAGAACCAAGAACATGTTCAAAAGAAAAGATGAAAACTTGATATTTACTTTCTCCTATTACATTTCTTTTGTTATGTCTTTTAAAATTTTTTATTAATTGACAAATGATAACTGTATATATTTATGGGGTAAAATGTTATGTTTTGATCACATGTATACATTGTAGAATAAGCAAATAAGGCTAATTAACATATCCATCACCTCATGTATTTATCATTTCTTTGTGGTGAGAACATTTAAAAGCCACTCTTTTGATAATTTTGAAATATATAATACATTTTTTAACTGCATTTTTCTAGTCAGAGTTTGAATCTCAAACCATATTGATGACAGCCACTTTACCTATCCCTATTAGAGTTGTACCTCTCCTGCCATAGAACTGAAAAGCCATATAACTTGCATGAAGCCAAATCTTAAATTAGAAATTTGGTGGTTTTGTTTAACTGTGAGATGGGCATTAAATCCCTTCAAATTCACTGTTCAGGAGATTCTCGTAGCAATGTTGCAAGCAGTGAAAAAGCATAAACCAGAGAAAATAAATTAATCAGGATACCGCTTGTCATACTTTCATATCCTTAAGAGTGTTTGAGTGCCAAATGAAAGCTTTGATGCAAAAATTAGAGCACAGAATGGCAAGATTCTTTTGATCCTTAATCAGTACTTATAACTTCTGCAGAACATCAACTGTGTCAAAGAATCATTAGTTTTCTGCTATATTTAAACTTCTGCTTTATTTAATAAGCAAATAGTGAAAATAAAGTGCACATAGCAGGAAGATAATCTTTAGCTGGTGTCAGGGACTAAAAAAGTAACCATCCTTTCCAGCCTATCTCTTCACACAATCGTGTAATTGACTCAGAATCAAGTAAATTTCTGACAGCAATTACATTTGCTTAAAAACACCCATGCATTTCTGGAGGGGTACAATAAATGGCACAACCCTCTTGGAAACTCTTCTAAAGACCAATTAAACAATATTGACAAATAAATAATCTGATATAAAAGAAAAGCTTTATTTTAAAGATATCTGCCATGAAATATTCACAAACCACCCCCATTCCATGAAAAGAAACTAAATCATCAACCATAAAAGAATGGTGGTACCATCATCCCATGGTAGACATTCATGCAGCCATTAAAAACGACATGTGAAAGACTTTGAAACAACACAAGGAAATGATTATCTTATAATCATCTTGCATTGTCTTAATTGGAAAAAAGTGGATAAAAATCATGTCTCTTGTATAATCACAACTAGAAAGTGCATGGGAGAGATTTTGGGGTGCTTTGTTATCTTTTCCATAGGATGATTTTGTAGAAATACAGATACTAGATTTGAAAGAGAAGTAAATTTTGGTAGAGCCAAATTGCCCTCCAAAAAGATGTTGCACCATGTTTACTTTCCTACTGGCAGCACATTTTCCATATTTCATGCATATTCTATAATGTTCATAATGTTTATATTGGGAAAATTTTTTATATTTTGCTTTAAAACTTTCATAGTCCAGTTCTAGTGATAGTACCAATACTTCGATAAGCCAAATAAAAACAGTATAATTGTCTACTTCTTTTACCGCCCCCATATTTCCTGAGAGTAAAATATTATGTCTAAGGTATCAAGCTTTTTTTCATTCATCCAATCACCATATTTAGTTAAGCAAATATATGCACAAATTGCTAAATAAAAGGCTATGTGGGGGAACAAAAAAATAAATAACTGGATTCTATCCTTAAATAACTTACAGTCTCATATGCACAAATAACTATGAAACTAGATACAGAGAAGTGCCACCAGGGATGCAATAGACCTACAGGTATTCACTATAATTTGGGAAACATATATATAGGTATGGGCCGTAGCTACTCTGATGGGACCCTAGAAAATCTCTTGCTAGAAATGCAAAGAAAATTATGACAGAGCCTGAAGGGTGCCAGTTCTGTGTTCTTCCCTTTGTTTTTGAAAACGATAATCTTCCCCCAGTGACAACTAAATTTAGGAATATTTTCTGTTGTTTGCCTTTCATTCATGGGATTACATTTACTGAGCAACTTTCAGGTTTCAGACATGATACCTGATGCTAGTGTTGAAAGAAAAACTTTGGACAAAATAAATTTAACAGAGTTTATGTAAGCAAAGAATGATTCATGAATCAAACAGCACTCAAAACCAGAAGTTCAGAGAGCTCTACTCCAGCATGATGAGCAACAGGCTTTTTTTTATAGGGTAAATATAGAAGTGAAGTAAAGAAATTAATTGCCTGGCTGCAGCTAGGCATTTGCCTTATGTAGGTGTGGTTCACTGGGAGGTCCCTAATTATATAATCAATTTGCTAGTTGGCTGCCTGTGATTGGCTGAAACTCAATTCAAAATTAGTCTATTACAAGGAATGCCTGTAAGTTTTGGTTTACTTGCATAAGGGTTCCAGGTGCAGAAACAACCCCAGGCTAATGGCCTCCTGCTTCTTTTGCTTTAACACTAGGAATATACACATTAAATAAAATAAGATAAAACAAGATTTAAAAAACAGTGTCTCTAAACTCAAGGTGTTTACAATTACACACCCATAAAAGAAACCACCAAATAATCAAAAATAAAAATTTATTTTGAGTAAATACCTAGAAGTGGAATAGCTAAATCATGGTAGGTGTATGTTTAACTTTTTAAGAACCTTCCAAACTGTTTTTTAATAGGTGTGCAGTGATATCTCATTTTGATTTTAATTGTCCCTATTGACCAAGTATGTTAGCAACTTTTCATGTGCTTCTTTGTTGTCACCATCACTTCTTTTGTAAGTGTCTGCTCAAATTTTCCCATTTCTTTATTGGGTTGTCTGCTTTCCTATTATTGAGTTTTAAGGGTCCTTTATATGTTCTGTATACAAGTTCTTTTTCAGATATATGCTCTGTAATTATTTTCTTCTCATCTAGGGCTTGTCTTTTCATTCCGCTAACTTGTACGCTAATGTTCCCAACAGTTTTATTTATAATAGCCAAAAACTGGAAACAATACAAATATCCATTAACAGGTGAATAGATAAACAAATTGTGGCACATCTATATAATGACATACTACTCAACAATAAAAAGAAATGAACTATTGATTCACACAATATAGATGAATCTCAAAATAATTATGGTGAGTGTAAGAAGCCAAACAAAAAAGAATACATAGTGAATTTCATTAAATAAGACTCTTGAAAATTCAAACAAGTCTATACTGAAAGAAAGCAGATGAGTGGTTGCTTGGGGAAGCCAGGGTTGGGCAGAGGTCAGGGAGGGGCTGGCAGGAAAGATTACGAAGGGCAGGAGGAAATTGGGGATGGGGGTGGTGATGATATGTTCATTGTTATGACTGTAGTGATGGTTTTACAGGTGTATTCAGATATCAAAATTTATCAGATTGTATAATTTAAATCTGTATGCCAGTTATACCTCAATAACTGTTAAAATGCAATTTGCAAAATATGATAATATATTAATAAATCATTACAGTTTGCTGTAGAAGCTCAGAGAAAAGGTATCTAGCCTTGACTCATGGGCCAGGGGAGGCATCCAGAAAGAAATGGGACCCAAGCCAAGCACTGAAGAAAGGGATGGGACAGGAAGAATACACAAGCCACTGCTTCCCATCCTGAGCACCCATGGACCTCAACACTATTCTTGGCATTCTCTTCCCTTGAGCTTATATGTCACCTTGTTCTAACTGTGTTTTCTTAGATTCTCTATTTGTCCATGTGGCATTCATTCATCACAGGGCCAACTGTATTAACTATACTTTGCTATCTTCTGTATTCTTGATGCTCTGACATTTTGGAGTCTTACAGACCCTGAAAGAGACTGCTCCTCTCAGGGATAGCTAAATCCAAAAGCTTAATAACAACTAGCCTAAGAGCACCCCTTTTGTATGTAAACCAACCAATCCTGAGCTGACACCTCAACTACCTCATTTAACTCTCACACACCAAGCCAATGTTTCTTCTTCCCTAAATCATCCAAGTACCAGGCAACTAAAGAGACCACCTGTATAGCCCAAAGCCCCTGGAATTGTTCAAATTAGTCAGTTCTAAATTGTTTACCCTACCCTGCCTCCCTTTCCTAGGAAACCTCAGTAAAAGCCATGGCCTAAGCATTCCCCTGGCTCCTGCTTTTGCTTTCTTATCAAAACCTGGTGTTCCTCTTGTGGCACTGTGTGGTGAACCAGGCCTCTCATATCTGGGAACTGTAACATTAAACTTCCTTCCCAATGGCATTGACCTTTCTGTGTCATCACTCAGTCCCCTCTACAAATTAAGACCCAGACACAAATCACACCTGAGAGTCATTCTCAACATAGCACTCTAAGTAGCAGATACTAATCTAATAATATTAACAGGAGAAGTGAAATTTACTTGCCATTTCTGGAATCATAATTACTCTGGTAAAGAAGAGGATCGGGATTTGGGATTCTGTTTCCAAGTCTGGTTCCCACTTGTTCCATCACAAAATTGGAGCTGGTAACCACAAGACTGCAATTGTTTCCAGGGTTTCCTCTAAACAGACAACACCTTACCAGGTTGGATTTTCTAAAAGAACCTAAGGCTGCAATTGTTAGGGTGGGGACTTGTGACTCGGGATGAGAAAGAATTCTCGACACAAAGATTAGGACAGAAAGAAGTAAAAAGTTTATTTTACTTTCCCCAAGAGAAAGAAGGGGGGAGGGCTGTGCATATGGAAGACAGAAAGAAGTAGTGCCAGCAGAGAGGGTGAGGTATTTGGGTACTTTTTATGGGGATAAAGTGAGAAGAAAAGAATAGTTATTGTTGTCAGCTGATAGCAAGAGGGCTATGAAATGGTTGCATCTGTTTTTCCTTTTTTTCTCTCTCTTCTCTGTGAGGCTGGTATACCAAAATCCTTGTGATTCTGGCAGGAACAGAGGTAGGGAGCTTACACCCCTGCTGTCTGCTCAGAGCTCTGCAAGGCTGTTAAACAAACTCTCAAAAACAACAGGTAGTTAATATAACAAAGGAACAGTTGTGCTGTGGTTTATTTCTCTTTCTTTCTGTTAGTTGATTAGCCAGGCCATCCTATCAGGAATTTTCCTACCAGTGATTGATTGAGGAGAGTGCCCTCAGGAGAGAGGGATCAGGGGACAGCAGCTGAGCAAAAGTGCTGGCTTAGCTGGAGCTTTTGTTTTAGTCTGACTCCATTGGGGACACAACACAGTTCCTTTCACCTTTGTATCTTGGTTAATTAGTCACTGACTGTGGGCTGCAAGGGGGTTAGTGAGGTTTGGGCAGGGGAGTGGATATTGAAGGGCAGTAACTTTCCCAGCAAGGTGGAAGAAATAAGAAGAGTAGCTGTGAGCTGTTAGCAGCCAACACTCAGGCAAGTTGGGGGACGGGACCAGCCTGGAAAGGGTCTGGCCTGGACACCAGGAGCTTTGACCACAGTAACTCCTCCTTTTCCCCTTTCCTCTGATAATATGCTGATCCTAGAGCTTCAGAACAGGAATCCTAAACTTAAATGCCTATAGGAAGAGGCATGCACATGAGAGAGATGGCTGTATGTACAGAAAAATATTTCTCTAAGAAAAAAAGTACAAGTGCAATAACAAGTAACACTCAAAGGTGACCTCGGTATCAGGTAGAAACTGGCTTGCTGAGGAGCAAACTCAGCTCTGGCCTGTGTTTTCATGTAGGAATATAAATCCAACATCAGTAGGTCTTCCAAATAGTTAAGAAAAGCCAACAATCTTAATGTGAGTTACCAATTTCTGACTGTTGTACAAAATTTGAAATGATCATTTTATAAACATTATTCACAAGTTGACCTATGGGTATCCAATATGCAATCTCTACTTTAGGGAAGTAATAAAAGCATAGTTTCTCTTCACACAAAGTTTCCCACATTTTTGGAGTCCAAAATTTATAAGTAAGCAGTGACAAACAGGCATCCTTATTATTCCACTGTGCTACAGAAATCTAAAGATTAAATGTAATATGGAATATACAGTAAAGACAAACTATTAGAAGAAGATCTAAAGCATATGAGAAACTACCTGCTCACTCAAGGGAAATTCACAGAGTCATGCGACCTAACTTTTTGGTGAATATATGATCTTTTTGAGAATCTGATTAAAACCATAGGCCCTCTTTTCAGAAACGTGCATAATAGGTGGAAGTGCATGCGTACAAATTCACACGTAATTCCTGAAGGTTTGTGGAGACCCTGAAGCCCAGGAGTAAACCCCAGTTAAGACCTCCTGTCATGGAGGCAGAGAGGAGTAAGACAGAGCAGACAAAGAAAGGTAAAGCTGGATCACAAAGAGGAAAAGAACTGCAGTTTCTTTCTCTTTCCTTCACTGAGAAAGGTATGGACAGCTGGTTTCGAAAAGCTTTTGGGAATCTATGCCCCCTCTGAGGACATGTCACAAGAGGTGAATCTGCTGTGGATGACGCTGGCAGGTGAGATCACCTGGGGAGATGACTGCAAAGAAACCCAACCTCTTCGATCTCATGAGTAAAATGCTTTATGGCATTTTAGTAACATGGGGGATATGATTTCCCTATGAAGTGGCTGGTTTGATGTTTATTTTATTTCTAAAAGTTAAATAAGTCAACTCAAATATTATAAATTCTTTGCTAAGAGATGTTGTTAGAAGTGCGGAAAGAGGAGACGAGGCCAGTCCTAGCAATAACTGTCACGTGAATTGCCTGCAGCATGTGCTGGACACTGGTGGCTACACTCACATTGTTGCAGCCACCCAGCAAGAGTCACTAGTCAAGAGAGGACAAAAGATGTCATTAAGCCTGATTTTAAAATCTATAGCTTGTGCACACCTTCCCCAGAGGTGAGTGCCAAGCCACATCCTGATACAAACTCTGCCACCACTGGCCAAGACTCTGAGCATCGTTGATTTTCCGGTGCCTCAATTTTCTACACTGTAAAATGCAGCAACAGTAACCATAGAACAACAAATATTTATTTAATGCAAGACACAAACCCCTGGAATAAACGGGCTGCCTTACTTCCATACCAAGGAATATGCCAAGGCTTGGCTGAATCTTCTGGGAAAACAGTGGTGTTACCTGGCTACTCCACAAATAGGCTACTGCAGGTGAGGATGTCTACTTGGTTCAGGTTATTTCACACCATTCCCATACCTTTAAAATGTGAGGAATGAAACCGTCTGTTTTTTATTTTTAGAAAAGCAAAGAATCCGTATCACTATTTGGTGTACCCTCATTGAGACTCAAACATATAGATTTCCTTGGGCTATTTAATTGCAGAAGCAATTTTAAACTCTGTCATCATCAGCCTTATTAACCCAGATGGTGTTAATTTGCACAATTCTCTACTTAGCATCAGTGTTTCCTTTGCGTTAAACAGGAGTTGATTCCTTATTCCAAACCTTAACCACCATCCCCCCAGAAGACACATTTTGTACCAACAACAACCTGTGTGCTATGCAAATGAGCTTGTGGAGATGAATTGAAATCCCCCAGGAGGTAGAATAATGTTAATTTAAAGAAGCCCACATCCCACACATCTGCCTGCATCCAGAGGGCCAGAACCATTAAGGAACGATGCAATCCACATGGTGTTTCAACATTGCTGTGCTTTGAGATTGCTTCCCAGTAAATACAACTCCTGACAGGCACCTGTAATTGATTACCCTGCCTTGTCCAGCAGCTTCTATTGTTTTTATTTGTAATGAAACTGAAAACTCGATTCTCGGCAACCTCTCAGGGTCTCTTAGAGGCTATTTCATTAAATTAAAGTTTTTCTCCTATAAAAAACTTTTTCTCCCAAAGTACGGTACAAGGGTTTGAATCAAGTCTAGCCTGGTAATTGGGAGGCTACATACATTCTGACTGCTTAACGAGAAAGTGAAGATTAAATAACATTTTCTGAACATTTATTATGCACAAGTTTTAGTTCAAGGGGCTTTATATATGCAGTCTTGTCTACTTTTATTCTCACAACCAACTTCACAGAAAGGTGCCGCTATCAACATCTTGCACCACAGTGAAAATTCAGCATTAACCTAGTTAGAAAAAACAAAAGTTTGAGGGTAGGTTTAAACCTTTGCTCTGCCTCTTACTAGCTATGAGACCCAAGGCTGAGTGAGAGTCAATTTCCTTGTGCCTAATATGGAAAAATGCAATATCCATGTAGTAGGATTAATTTATTAAACAGCTAACGAGTGCAGAAGCACTTAGCACACTATCAGGCACCTAAAGGCAGTTCCTTTCTCAAGGATCTCTCTTTAAAGCTCATGGTGTGCATGTGTGTGTTTGCAGTAGTTATGCGTTCGAAACCATTGTGCAGAAAATTCTCATGCGTGACTGATCTAAAACATAAGACCTGGGCAGACTCTTCTTTGGGATATTTTTCATTCTTTATCTCCACTTTTGAGTATATGTTCCTCTTCCTGTCTTCTATATTTGTCCCCTGCCTCCACACTCACCCCTCCTCTGCTCTTCTACCTTTCCTTTTTTCACCACCAAATGCTACCTCCTTCCAGACTGCCAACCTATTAATAATTCCCCAGTTGAGGACCCTTTGTCCCCAAAGTATCTTTGTGACCTCCACAGCACAAAATCCTGAAGGACCTCCTGGCATCGTGACACCCATGAGAGGGTATCAGGCCTTGTGAAAGGCTGAACCATTGTTGCGTATGTACTTTTTGTCAAAACTCTTGATGATTATTGTTTCTCTAAAACCACTTCATTGTATATATAAAACAGTCCATTTAAAAATGGACCATATTGATTTGAGATAAAGGTGTCATACCTAAATGATCTCACCTAGTCCATTCAAAGACTGCGAAGGCAAGACCAATATCCTACCCAAGACAATATCCTAAGGGCAGCTGATAATCACACATGTGACTTCTTCTGGTTCCACTCAATTACTGCAATCACCTTGTTTCTCTAAGTATTGACATGCAATTTTCCATGCCTGTTTTCTTTCTTGGTCTTTGTCTACTTATTGGCTGGAAAATCAATGTATGCACTCTATTCTTGTACCTCATGAATCTGAGAAAATTGAGGAAACTAACACTTCTGTTGCACAATTTCCTTAACTGCTGAAAGGTGTACCTATAGTCAAAGCTTATTGTTTATCCTGGTCTTGTTTTCCATTTTGTGCCAAATGTCACCATAATAATGGTGGACAGTTTTTGTGGAGTGTTTTCTATACGTTAGGCACGGTGTTAAGTCATTTTCACAACAACTCTGAGAGGCTGATAATATTATCCTCATGCTACAGATGAGGAAACTGAGATTAAGTAGCCTTGTCAAAAACAAATACGAATTGAAAGGGAATGAAATACCTTCTAAGGAACAGAAACATGATCTATTGCAATGGAAATGTCATGAGCTTCAGACTGGGTATTCCTGAGTTCAAATCCCAGGCACTCAGCAATCTGAGTACCCAAGGAAAGTTGCTTCACCTCATGAAGACTCGGTTTTCTCATTTCTAAAATGGGAACACTAATTCCTATTACACAGGGATTATTGTAGGAGTCATTGTGGGAATAAGTAAGCTAATAAATAGAGACTGGACCATAAAAAAAAAAAAACTTGTGTTTATTACTTTCTCTCCCTTATGATTACAATGATTGCAATGAGCACACATAGAGGTTAGGAGAGGATGTGTTGTCAGACATTTTGGCTAAATTACCATATAACCCAGCCAGCTGGCCTTTCAGAGTAATGCTCTGTGTGCTAACCAATTTTGAAAATATGTATTTATTACCCAGATACTCTTTACAGCCATTATAGCTTCATGGAGATCCATCTCAGTTCACAGACCATTGGCCCAAGTAATCATTAAAAGCTAATAAGAGTGTGTTTTGTCAATTTGGTTGTCATGCATGAGCACTAAGTCTTTACACTACAAATCTTGCAACATTTTTTTAAAACTCATTACATATTTCAGCAGTGGATTTTTAACTTCTTTTGTCTTTTCTCAAGAATAAGAGCCAATGACCCACCTTCCAATGATCCACCACTCGTGCAGTGATTTTGATCGTCTGTGAGCCCACCCAAGACCATCCGTGTTCTGCATGTGGGATCCTGGGGCTGAATTTGTATGTCCCGGGCAAACTCACATCCTTGAAAATAATGGCTTAAAATAGAAATGCTGACACTACCTTAACTCAAATAGCACAAATGCAGGACTATAATTTTCTATGCTACTTAATCTCCTAGTACAAAAACCTCTGTTGCTCAAGGGAATTCTTCATCCAGTCCAGGGGAAAAAAAAATATTCTCTCAAGGATGTAATAAGTTAACAAACCAAATTAGTATGTAGCAGGGTTTTGTGGCTCTTATCATCCACATTAACCTCAGGGCTCTACAGGGCTAATGTCTTTAGTTGTGCTGTTTTTGCTTGCTGTCTCCAGACCACTAACCTTATTTTCTCTATGGGGGAATTGAAAGCTCGGCTCTTTGCAAATCTCCCTCTGATTTTTGTTCTCTTTGGTGAAGCTAAGCCTTCAGTTTCTGAGGCCAAATGAGCTTACGCCCCTTCTAAGAGGAGCTTACTTCTAACTGATACAATAAGGGGCTACTCTTTTTAGCAGACCCTTGCACCGGCATCATTAAAACACTTCGTCATTTGAAAAGCAACTTTCTTCTCCACGCACGCGCGAGGGCCCCAGAAGAGACGCACAGAGCAGCAGCACCACCTATTGGTTTTCCCGTAGCAGCAGCGTAATTTCTGCAGCAGTGTTGTCTTTGGGTCTCCGCTTTTGCGTTAGAGAACAAAATCGGCTCACTTTGGGATTCTGTTCCCCACATGAGAGTCAACAGCTGAACCACCTTTAATACCCTTTCTTTTTAGTCCTCTGATGAGGTGCTTTATCTTTAGGGCCTAAATTTTGAGATTGAGGGGGAAATGGGAAACACAAATTTGAAAATATTCAAAATGTCTCTTGTCAATTCCTGATGGCAACTTCTCCAGGCCCCTGTGAGAGTTCCTGTTCAACCTGATGTGTGTCATGTGGGCTGATGGGGCCTATTTGCATAGTTGGCACCATGGCATGTGGTCAGCTTTTGCCTCTATCAGAGGGGGGAAACTACGGTCCAATAAGTGATTTTTACCTGATGCAGAAAAGTCTGCTTTCCCTTCATTTGTAGGAAAGATGCCTAATAAACATAACATCATGACAAAAATGCCTCAGAATAGGAGTTGCATGTGACACTATACATGGCTCAGTGATTAATGGGACCAGTTGGCTGGTGCTGTTGCCAAAGAGGCCAAGGTCATGAATTCAACCCCAAGGGCAAGTGTAGAAATGCTCTGTTCCATAGGGAGGGAGAAATCACACTTGGGAACGTAAGGTGACTTCATGAATGTATGCTGTCCTATTTAATTCTACCAACTAGTCACTGAGGTACAGAGAGGGAAACTGAAGCTCTGGAAATTAAGTCCTCTCCCAAAGTACCAAGCCAATGAGTAATAATCTTGGAATTCAGATTTATATCTATGTTCAAGCCTTGTGTTCTCAACACCACAAATATACCTTTATGCCCAGCTAGCTGTCTTGAAAATGGGTCGCTTAGCCACAAGAGGAGCCACATGAGAAATACTGAGGCATGTTTCAAAAGCCTTGTCTAGTTCTGCAGAAATAATTCCAAGGGCCTGTTCCTAGATGATAAATAGCACCATTTTCATTAAATAACAGATAAATAACATTAAATAACAGATACAGCAAAGAAAGTTATAATATGCCTTTCCTAGAGGAAAAATTACAATTCATTCCAAAACCTACAATGAGCCCATTCTGCCCTACCTACCTGTCACTCAGTAAATCACATTATGATTGTCATATCCAGAAAAATAAAAAGATATTCTGCATTCTCAAGGCTTTGAAGTGACTTATCTCTTAAGAAGATTATAAGTATTTCTTGAAGACAATCTATATAAGCACATTTGGAAATCAGAATTGTCCCCACCACTGCACTGAAATAGCTCTTTCAAGGTCTCCAATGACCTCCACCCATACAAATCCAGTGATCAATTCTCTTTCCCCAGCAGTTCAGAGAGGAGAGATGATACCCCAATATCATAAGGGACTAGGCTGAGGCCTCCCCTCTGCTGCCAACTGGGGCTAGGAATTCTCTGTGATAGTAGGGATACCTCCTAGCATCCTCTCCGTTATAGCTTTTTACAATATAAAACCATATATATATATAAATGTTTAAATTATAATAAAGGATCAGCATGAACATGAATCTCACCCATAATCCCATCACTCAGATGATCATTAACATTTTAGTGTATTTCCTCTGTGTGTGTGTGTAAGTGAGAGTTATATGATTTTTTCCATTTTTCTATTTGGAATATTCCTTGTATATACATATATATTCTGTACATATATGTGTGTGTACCTACTCATATGTATATAAGATGTGCATATGGCAAGACAGAAAATGTTTTAATCTTGATTTCTAATGCTCCAATTCATGTCAAGGAAAAAAGAGAGAACCTGCAGGAAAAAATACTTTGTTAAGAGCTTGGGGTAGGGAGTAAGCCCTGCCCCCTCTCCCTAGCTCCTACCTCTCCCTACCCAGTCCGAGAACTGAGGGTTAGTTGGCTCTGAGGCTTAGAGGAGAAAGGAAAATTATAAAACAGAAGAAAGAATTTGGAGCTGCTGACAGTAACTTAGGAGGTGGGCAATGATGGGCAAAGGTGGGCAAGGAGGAGGAGCTGGGGACTCAGTGTGATGGCAGAAAGCTACATCATGCACCAAGACTGACCAAAACTTTCCTTCAAGTCTAGTAAACTCACAGGCACTTGTATGAATTTGGGCGGTAAAACTGAAAACGAGAACAAGGTTCCTGTGTAGAGCAGGATAGAGGTATGTGTAGAGAAACCAGAACCCTAAGGATTGAGGTCAGAAAAACAGATGCCGCTTGAGATGTAACAGAAATTTAGAGAAGGGCTTGGACTTCCATCCACAGTCTATGGTATTGGGAGATATGAGGCAATTTAATTGAGATCTCAACAGTTAGAGGAACCCCAACTAACAGCTGAGTTCACCTGTTTGAAATGATGTAGTTACTGCAGCTTTTATGTGCTCTGTTCTCCAGTGGTCAGTGGTTGGTTGCCATTTGATACCTGTCTCTGCAAGCCTTCCCAGGAGATTCTAGACAGCCCCATTTTGCTCTTCCCTCCTGAGAGGAGGCTGAAGGCTGTGGTGTAGGCTAGGGACCATGATGGGAGTGGGAGAGACAGTGGTTGGCTTGCACAGAGCAGTAAGTTATGAAACAGGAAGACCACTGTTCACTGGAGTCCTCTGAGAGCTGAACTACCTTCAGCCCAGGTGCTGACAGGGGAGAATTTTCAAAATGTAGAAACAGTTACTGTGCTATGAATGGTAAATGCTTGAGTCCTATGTGTAGAACTTGGAATCCAGAATTTTTTAATCTATCAAAATTTCAAGAGATTTTCCCAAGAGCTAGTAAAAGTTTCTCCATTTACTGTGTGTGGGTTTGTGTGTCTGTGTCAGATAAGTCATTCTTGAGTATAAATTGATGGTAAGGGTCTCTTGCAATATTTCAGATGTGAGGTGTTAAGAGCTTAAGTTTGGATGGTGCAATAGAGAAGAAAAGGAGTTGTGTATAAAAGATGTTAGAAAGAAAAACAGAACTTTGTGAGTGACTATTTGTAGAATTGTGGAAGAATGAGGAATAAAATATGACTTCATATTTCCTATCCTGGGAGCTGAGAATGAGTAACGGGAGTAGAGGAGAAGGGAAAACTGGTTTGCATAAAGGAAGGTAGTAAGTTTGTTTTCTTATCGTTGAGCTTCCCAGCTAAGGCCCTTCAGGCCACGGCAATGCCCAGTGGTCAGATAGAAGTGTGGGAGGAAGCTGAGAAGAAAAGTCAGGTCCAGAGCGATAGGTTTGGAAGGTTCCACGTGGCTCAGCTGAATCAGTAGAGTGGGTAGGATCTCCAAAGGAGGGAGTGGAAAGTCAATAAGCCCCATAACACATCATTTAGCTGACCTGAAGAATTCATTCCTTCCTCCTCTTCAACAACAGTTTTTAGCAGAAGGCAAGGAGAGGCTCAGGGGATTTTCCCTTCACTTTATGGGAAAGAAATCCTACTTTAGTTCATGCATTTCTGGAGTGTTTGATTCAGGCATGCAGACAATCTGATCAAACTGGCAGGAGGACAAAGGAAGAGGTCTTTAAATGTAGAGCCCTGGGCATGCTTTGGATCTTCTACTAAAAAAAAAATGTGCCCTTTAGAAAAAGCTAAAAACATCACTTGGTGCCTCTGCTTCTGACCCTAACCTAAAAAAAGGATATGTTTAGAATGCAAGAGGGAAGGACCTTGTTCTTTAAGCAACTGGACCTTTTCAGAACTCCAGAGTCAGCCCTCCTTGACTGACAAAGAAAGGAAAGTAAGCGAGAGATGTGGGACAGATGGAAATGCGGAAGGCCGAGTGTTATTGGAGCAAGGCTTAAGAGCTTACTGAGTGTCGCTAAGGCCTCTGAGAGTATAAATTCAGTGCTTATGTGTGGAGTATATGGGGCAAAAATGAACACCTGTCTAAAAACAACAGCATGGACAATGGCAGCTGATTCTACCATTAATTCGATAATCATGTGTATCAGTGTTCTCACAGTGAACATACTGCATTTAAAAAAAAAAAAAAAGTTTACAAGAGCCAGTGCCCTTCCTAAATTTGTTTTTTCCTTAAAAAAAAAAATTTACCCTACACCCTTAAACTATGTTACCCATTATATTTCTGCTTCAGGACCTCCTGAACCAGAATCCCTGGAAGGCTTATTTAGAAAGTGGATTCCAGCCAGGCATGGTGGCTCAAGCCTGTAATCCTAGAACTTTGGGAGGCTGAGGCAGGAGGATCACTTGAGGTCCATAGTTCAAGACCAGCCTGAGCAAGAGTGAGACCTCATCTCTACGAAAAATAGAAAAATTAGCCAGGCGTGGTGGTGCGTGCCTGTAGTCCTAGCTACTCAGGAGGCGGAGGCAGGAAGATCGCTTGAGCTATGATGATGCCACTGCACTCTAACCTGGGTGATAGAGCAAGACTCTGTCTAAAACAATAAACAGATAGATAGGAAGGATTCCTGTGCAGCAGAGAGATCTATTCATTCTACATTTTCAACAAGAAACTCAGGGAATCCCTTTGCACATTCAAGTTTCAGAAACACTATGTGAAAAAATCCTGGCCTTCCAGAGACTCTGAGCCCTAGATATTTAAAGAGAAGTTCAGTTTTTCCTAGTCCTTTAGCTAAAACTGACATAATAAACATTAGCTACTGTACAAAGCCTATGGGAACAGAGGAAATCAATAGGTTGTTTCTTAGGCTGCGTGGTTGTAATCTTAGGTATAGAAAAATTTTGTAATCCTTTTGGATGACCCTATTGTGCTAGGATGGACACTGCCAATGAATTAAAAAATAACTGATAGTATATCCATTAAATACACATAAACACACTAACATAGAAAACAGACACAATATTTGGAAATTTTCCTAAATGATGATGATAGTGATGGCGGTTGCATGTATGTGTGTTTATTACTGTGTTTAATAAAGTACAAGATTTATAATTTTGTACCAATTGCTGGAAAAGAGCAAAAAATGGATAATTTGGAGTAAGGGACATGGAAGAAAAGAAAGGAAAACAATTAAGCAAAAACTCCATCAGAACTAGACATTTTCAGCTCTACATAGAAAAAACGGCACAATGCGGTCCCCTTACCCTGGTCACACACATGCATACGCTAGGTGGGGCCGCCAAAGAATATCTGTATCTATTTATTTCCTCATTTCCAAACTTACAAAGCTCCGGGCTTTTTTTTTTCTCTTAAACCAGACTTATTCCAAATAAGGTAGCGTCTCACAAAATTGTTTCCCCTCCTACATCTACGTTCCCAGTGTCAGAAGCCATAGAGGCTGCTATTTTCCAGAGCTGTCATTGTGTTCTGTAACAAAGCACCCTTCCCTTTAGCTGAGCTGAACACTAGAAGTGCTTTCAAACTACAGTTTTTAAAGAATCTTGGCATTTTTTACCTTGAGCTGTTGAATCTGACTTAAGTAATTTTCCTTTTTCTTCTTGATTGAAGCTCATTTTAAGCTTAAAGAACAGTAACTGTAATCCTAATTCTCCTCCAGGGATTCTGGAAATGATAAAAACAGTATCACTTGATTCTTTGAGTATTAAGCTATGATGTCTCAGGATGTCTGTGGTAGGCAGAATTCTAAGATGGCCTCCAAGATTCCTGCCCCCGGATATATGTACCTTATGTGTATAATTCTCTCCCCTTGATTGTGGACAGGATATGATGGGATGTCACTCTCATGATTAGATTATATTATTTGGCAAAGGTGCAGAGATTTTGCAGATGTAATTAAGTCCTCAATCAGTTGTCTATGAATTAATCAAAAGAGAAGTCATCTTGGGTGAGCCTGTCTTAATCAGGTGAAAGCCTTTCAAAAGAGAGACTGATCCCTTCTTGAAGGGAGGATTCACCTGCTGGCCCTGAAGAAGTGAGTGACCATGTTGTGAGAGGGCCCCATGGCAAGGAACTACGTGTGAGTGGCCTCTAGGTGCTGAGAGAATCTTCCAACTAACAAGCAAGAAAACAAACCTTAATCCTGTAACTGCAAGAAACTCTGCTAACAAGCACATGAACTTGAAGGAGAACCCTGAGTTTCTGAAAGAAACACAGCCCCCGTCCAACATCTTTTTTTAAATTGTATTTTATTTTGAATTGGCAAATAATTGCATAGATCTATGAGGTACAATGTGATATTTCAAATAGTTAATAAAAATGTATTACACATTTCAAAACCCCTTTTAGGTATTAAATGTCCTCACTACAAAGAAATGAATATTTAAAGTAATAGATATGCTAATTAGCCTGATTTGATGATTTGATCATTCCATCCAAAGTTTTGATTGCAGCCTTGGGAGCCCCTGAGCAGGGGATCTAGTTAACCCATGCTGAGACTCCTGGCCCAGAAAAACTGTGAGATAATACATGTATGAGGTTTTAAGCCCCTAAGTTTGTGGCAACATTTTGCACAAAAATAGAAAACGAATATAACTCTCAATTCCAATCTAAAAGTTGCTATGAACAAAAGCAAAGACAAAGGAAGATACAGTCATAGTGCAAGAAAGGCAGTACATATGACAGAGAATACTCTCGCTAGCTATCAAGAGACCTCAGTTCTGGTCCCAGCTCTCCACTAATCCATTGAAGGATATTAAACGAATCACTTTACTTCCCTGGGTCCCACACATTTCATCACACATGAAATGAAGGAGTTGAACTAGATAAACTCTGAGACCTCTCCAATCGCCAATGCTGTTCTAGCCCATGAAACTATGTCCTCCGTAGCACGGGCTGCTCACATTCCATCCATACCACACGAACTGGTCGCTCACTGTCAGCTGCCATGAACCCCCATAAAACAGGAAATCAGGAAGGATGAGCTTTTGGAAGAGCAGAGGGGACCATGCTTTCTTTTCTCCTCTCCTAAACATCTTCAGAGTGGCACGAAAAGCAATACAAAGATATTTCTGAATCAATATAGCTTAGCAAGACTGAGGTCATAAAACTACACTAGACATCGAGACTTCAAAAGGGTCCCTAGTCACGAATGAGACCTTTTTAGGTTTCTGTGGACCTCTGTATGAATCAGGAGCAACTGATTATGACCTTCTCACTATGATCACTGTTATGTCTCAAATCCTATGATAATAGCTACCATTAATTGAGCACATGATATTAAAGCTCTATCTCACGTGCTTTATATACATTACCTCTCAGAAAGGATCAATAACTTCTTAAAGGTTACACAGTAAGTGGGGGTGAGAATGCTAGCCCAGGTCTATATCAGGCTGAAGCTTGTGCTTTTCCCTCTGCATGACACTTGCACAGGTCTCATCATATGTACTCACATGCCGTCTTCCACTCAATAAACATTTCATGACCACCCATTCATATGTCACACCGTACAGTGACCAACCATCCCAGTTTGCCCAGGACTGAGAGGTTTCCCAGTATGCCAGGCTTTCAGTGCTACAGCTGGGAAAATCCTAGGCAATGGGATGAGTTTGTCACTGTAAACAGGGCTAGGGATGCAGAACTGGAGCACAGGGGACATGTGATGATATAAAGTGAAGTCATAAAGGCAAAGCTTTCTCTGAGAGTCACACATTTTATTTCGCTTCTTGGCCACAGTCCCATGTAACCTATCCTGGATGTGCCCAATCCTAAGTATGATCTGTCCATGCAATCTCTTAACCATGCCTGAGGTCTACATTACAGACTCACATGTCAGCTTGAAAACTCCCAGAACCTGGGTACCAGGATCTCTCAGTCTGCAGGCCTGTATCACTCAATCTAACACCCTGCCTGAGATACAGGAGGTATTGAAGCTTAAGGATGCTCCCTTTAGCCATTGTTGCTCTTTAATCCACCTTGAGAACAACTTAAGGCTTTTCATGGATTTGTTGTTCTGTTATCAGTCTCTAATTTCAAACACCATAGATCTCTTATCAGCCTAATAGCAATAGTTAAGAACTCCGATATGTGGCTCTTGGACTTCTCTTGGATATTTATAAGTCTACATGCTGGAGACAATAAAAATAGGCAGGAAAGGCTATTGACTGGGGAAATATTTAATCCCAAATTTGTGTTCTGAATCATGTGAAACCTGATCCTGGTCTCTGTTCTCATTCAGAATTGACCATAGGGTTCAGATGGGCTAGACGTTGGGGGCTTCAGCCATGGTGAACTGCAAGGCCAGCATCTTCTCCTGATACAGGCCCATGTTGGATCAGGCCCAGGTAAGACGTGCTCTTGGTCCATCAAGACAAGAACACACTAATCAGGATGTTGAATGTGTACAAGGAAAAAAACGTCAAGCTTAATTGGATAGTAAAAACTGTAAGTGCTCTAGGAAGAGAAAGGAGTAACAGGAAGGGGATGGTAAGACTTGAGCAGGCTTCTAAGATGGGGAGAGACCTCTGGTAGGATGAGAGGATGAGAATAATTTGGAAAGAAAAAAGGAAAGGATGATATTCTGGAGAAATGAAAAAGCTAACTAGAATGGAGAAGTGCAGTGTGAAGGAGAAAGTGCAGAGTTTCAAATCGTAGGAGTGAGAATTAGTCGGGTATGTAAGGTGTCCACTAATCAGAGAAGCTAAGCATTAATGCTGGCAGCAATGGGAAGCCTTAGAGGTTCCTTAGCTGGAATTAATAGGCTTAAACTGGCATGAGCACATTTGGAAACCAAAATTGCAACTACTTAAAACATTTGGTTAAATGCATAATCATACTTTTTGTCATGAATAGAGTTTTCATACCTATGCAAATCAAAATTGTGACTCTACTATCTGTAAAGAGCAAAAAATTGTTATGAAAAACTTTTGTTACATTTCTATTTTCCAAGGAAATTAAACTTTATGACAGGCAAAGCTTGTAGACTTACTGTGGTGGGTGGTACAAAGCCACCATTGGCGCTTGGTGGGCGCTCCATGCCTGTCGAAGGGTGCCATGAAGAAAGTCCCTCCGGCTAAGCGTTCAGAGTGGCTCTGATATGGAGAGGCAGGAGCAGAGAGAGCCATCTGCTGACACCATGGAGGTGCCTTCTGGGGGCTGGGTTCTCAGGAATCCCTCAGGATTAGCCTTAATCTTGATTCCAATCTTAACGCTGAAGGATTGGCCAAAATCTCCCAGGCACAGCTTACTGGGTCAAAATTTTACAGCAAATGCTGAGGCTTGAAACATTGTTGAAATTCTACCTTCTATAGTTAGGCCTGTGGAACCTTTTGCAAACTGGGTTATACACACCCTCTCCCTCTAGCCGAGGCAAAACTGTGAGAGAGAAAAATTAGTCCACACAAGTCTTGATGGCTCTTGTCATCTGGCAGCCTTTTCCCTCCCCCACAGCGCCTCCTTTCAGTGGTGCAGAATCTTCCCATCTTTTCCCCGTTTCTCCACTTCATAACCTACCTCAGAGAGGTTCCACTTCATACCCTAGATGATGATCAAGAGTCATTTGCATTTGACACTCTGAGTTTTCCTTGTCCAATGACTGGCTTTTACCCCATGAAAAGAATTTGAGCCCCTGGGAAGCTGGGGAGAGAAAGATTTCTGCAAAGAGCTATCCACAATTGCAGACATCACCCCAAGGACAATAAGGTCCTGACCTCCTCTCCAGCCTCCATCTCTCCCCATCATGCTCACGGCTCTGCCTGCACCTGTTCCTTCCAGGCATTAGTCAGGCTGTGTCACCCAGAGGCTGCACTTCTCTCTTCTGCCCCAAGGAGATAGAAACTGCATCCCACCAGAGCTGCCAGACTTCCCTAGCCCTTTTGCTTTGATCTTCTGCTCACAGTCTGTGAATGCCTGAGGATACTTCTGCCCTGTGGGCCTGCAGGGCTGTGCTGAGCGATAGCGTCTCAGCCTTATCTGTCAGAAGTGAGATCATGGAGCGTGGAGGAGGATGAGGAGAACATGGTATACACACATGCAAAGAACCCCAGGGTCCAGCTTGTCATTCATTTATTTAATCAACAAATCTAGCAAAGCACTTAACTAGATGGGGTATAAAATATGGCATCTACCTTCAAGAGCTTTAGATACTAGAATTTTAGTAGTAGGAGGGACCGTGGAGGCCATCTGCCCAAATTCTTATATAATAAGAATCATCTTTCCAATATGCCTGACAGGCATGGAAATAGAGGCAACTCATTTCTCCCATGGACAACTCCAGATCTTAGAAATTATTTTTCTACAGTGAGCCTAAATCTGCCCATATGTCAGTCTATTCCTAATGCCTGAAGAGAAACCCCTGTGCGCCATGAAAGTTCTTCAAATACAAGCATGATTCCTTCTTGACTGTTCTGATAAATAGCAGCAACACCTGATGGCTGATTCACTCATTCTGTACGGAGAGGACTCTTTCTAGGCCCTTTCCCAGTTGCAAGGCTGGGGACACTCTCCAGGGTCTCAGGGCACCCCAAGAGATGTGGTGACCAGGTCTGTAAACTATGCCCGAGAAGTGAGAACATGATCTTCCCAGTGCACAGAGGGGCTTTTGCTGCTCCTGAGCTCCTTCTGTGCTCCTCTCCTTTTGGCCTTCAGATCCTCCAGACACAAAAATGGATAAGAGAGACAGGGCAGTCCCCTGGATCAGAGAACAAGGACTCTGGTATCAGACTGACCAGGCGTTGGCAGTTATTAGCTGAGTGACCTTGAGTAACTTACTGAACCTCTCTAGTTCAGCATGCATGAAATTGGGATGGTAATGCCTCCTTATTAGATTAATGTGAAAATTATGTGAGATATTACGTGTAAAAAGCATAGCACAGGGCAGGGGGCAAGATGGCCGACTAGAGACATCACTTGTCTGACCATCCAGGAGGGAAGATTGCATTTCAGATAAAGGAGAGGGGAGAAGAGAGGCAGATCAGATGTAGATCATAGAGAGAGGTGCCAGAGCTTGCTTGGGAACTCACAGAGGAAAATCGTGAAGCAGAGAAGGAAGAAGGTAAAGGAAAAAAGATATTGACAGAGTTCGAACCCAAAGAGGATTGGAGCCCAGTGAAAGGGTAAGGAAGGATCCCTCTCTCCCTTCCACAAGGCTTCGGTGACTGTCAGAATTCCAGGTTTAGGCACCAAAAACGTCAGGGTGGGAGTCTGCCTTCGGTTCGTGGTGTGCTCTTGGCCGAAGAATTACCAGATGCACCAAAGTGTCCAGTCCAGACTATTATCCTCATCCTCTGACTCCTTTCTTGGAAAAATCACCAGCAAGGCCAATACGACAGTGTAACCTCAGGCGGGGAGCAGTTTCACAAGACCAGCTCTTTGCTGTAGCATAAAACAGGTCTGTCTCCGAAAATGGAGAGCAACTCACTCACTTAACTCCTGACTTCTCAGATTGTTTCCTTTTATTAGCCCAGTCTGGAGGCGGGCTCTTGACGGGTATAGGATGTTATCAAATGATCAACAGGTGTCCTCAAAATTCTATCTACCTATAGGAGTCCCTCTAAGAAAGCCCACCTGGAGGAGGGTGGTGAATCGCAATGCAGATTCAAGCTAATGGCATATTAATTACCCTTCGGTTACTCTAGGTCACTTTCTAAATTTTATTACGCCTGAGCTGGGGAATTCCTAGATTGATAAAGCTTTCCCTCCTTCTTCAGTTGTAGTAGTTGCTTGAGATAGGATTAAGGGTGAGGCAACACCGAAATGGAGTGCTTGCCCTTATCCTTCCCAGAGGGAACAATTGCTCAACACAGCACCAAAACAGAGAACCCTTGTCCCAAGGAGAGCCGGAGATCCTGACCATCTACCTAACATGACCAGCCCAGTGGGCTACCAAGTTTCTTGGAGGCTTTTCCACCCCAACAATTCCAGGCATGGTGGCCTGGAATAATGGGGAGAATCTGTGTGGTCCCAGAGCTTGGTCACTCACTGTGGGGCTCCCCTCCAGGAAGAGTGTCATGAGAGGCCTGGCTTTCTTCCATTCAGATGCTTCCTCCCCAACCCTTGCCTCAACCACTGCAACTGGGGGAGAAGTTTGAGCCAAGAATTTAGTGAATAGCCACTTCTCCCCAACATGCGCGTGCTGCAGGCTGAGGGTCTCACGGAGGAGAGTGGGTCCCATGTCTTTCCACTTCAGTACCTGTAGTGGACCCAGCGTGCCTGATCTGGGAGTTCCCTGCCTGCTGGCATTTTGCTGAGTCCCACACCAGCAGGTCAGACAAGAGGGCCAGACCCCTTCCCCCCCAGACCCAAGTGGATTACTGGGGACATACAGCACAGGTCTGGAAGCTGGACTCAAGTGGCAAGGAAGTCCATGTGGACAGAACTGATGCAAGAAAACTGTGGGGTTTCAAGACATGGTGATCTGGGAGAGTGACCATTTCCCAGCCCTGCCCCCTGCAGGAAAACCTGCCCTGTTGGATTCTCTGGGGAGAAAGAGCTCACCCAGGGAGCCATGGCAACCAGGCATATTCAAGCACTTGGGCTGACCAGGAGCTGCAGCCCCTCCTCCACCCATTCCAAATAGAGAAAAGTTTGAGCAGAGAATTTGGTGAGTGCCTCAATCCAGTGGTTGAATTCTCCAGGCGGAAGCCTCCACAGAGTGGGGCCCATGCCTCTTCCCTTGAGGACTAATAGTGGACCCAGGGTACCCAACTTAGGAGCTCCCTACCCACCACCATTTCACATGGATGTACACTAGTGGGTCAGACATGCAGGCCAGGGGGAGGTTTGAGAGCTGGACAGCCAGATTGTGAATCTCAGACGCCTCCATCTCTACAAGCAGACTTTCTGGTTGGATGGGGCCACTTCAGCACCTCCCTGGCAGCTTTCCCCAGATGCAGACCTTTGAACCCTGACAAAACAGCTACCTTACCAGCTGTTGTGGAGGCTGAGGGCAAGCTCATAAAACCCAGCCCCACCCAGCCTCACTCCCCAACCTACCTCCACTATAGCAGAGAATGAGGACACACCTGGAAGTTCCAGGGCCCCACCCACCACCTGGGGCATTCAAGTTCTTCACCTCAGGGACTAGAGCCGGTCACAGGTCTCAAAAACAACACTGCTTCTTGTTCCTTCTGGCAAGTATCACCTATTGACAGGGAGGTCAATTTGCACAACCCTTTATAGAGCATTTACTGGCTCAATCATACAAGATGACATCAATTCTCACCCACAAGTGTCACCTACTGTCTCAGAGATTAAAATGGGCATGCCAATACAATTCACACTGTTAAGACCATAGGGCTGGAGAAAGAGAAAGGATTTCAAAGACATCCATCCTCCCTCAACAAAGTGAGACAGGAAATCTGCCCACACACATAGCTCACCACTGGTACAAGCCTACAAACAACTAGCAACTGAGAAAACCACCACACTAAGAATATTCATAAATAAGGCATCTATCCAGAACTTAGATCACCATCAAAGCACTCACAAAGCCAAAGGTTCTTAATAAACATATGCTACAACTACACCCATACAAGAGGGCAGGGAGGAAAAGCCCCATCTAAAAAAAAAAAAAGAAGATCCAAAAATAACAAACAACAGCTGCTCCAGATGAGAAGGAATCAGTGAAAGAACTCCAGAAGTATGAAAAATCAGAGCAAAAGCATACCCCCAAAAGGGAACACCAGCCCTCCACCTATGAATACCAACCAAAATGAAAATATTGAAATGACAGATAAAGAATTCCAATATGGATTGTAAGGAAGCTCAATGAAATTCAAGAGAAAATGGAAAAACAACTCAAATAAACCAGAAAAACAATACAGGAAATGAATGAAAAATTCACTAAAGAGACAGACACATTACAGAAAAACCAAATAGAACCTCTGGAAATGAAAAATTCATTTGAGGAAATATAAAACACAGACAAAAGTTTTAAAAATAGACTAGGCCAGACTGAAGAAAGAATAATAGGGTTTGAAGACAACTCTTTTGACTTAACAGTCAGTCAAAAATAATGAACAGAGCATAGAGAGGAATGAACAAACCCTATGAGAAATATGAAATTATGTAAAGTGGCCAAATATAAGAATGATAGGCCTCCCTGAGAATGAAGAAGAAAAAGCACAAGGGCTGGAAAACCTATTTAAGGGAATAATCAAGGAAAACTTCCCTGGTCTTGCTAGAGATTTAGACATCCAGATACAAGAAGCTCAATGAACACCTGGGAGACTCATTGCAAAGAGGCAATCACCAAGACACATTTTCATCAGACTGGCCAGAGTCAGCACCAAGCAGGAACTCCTACAAGCCATAAGGAGAAAACATCAAATAATTTACAAAGGAAAACCCATCAGGCTAACAGCATACTTCTCAACAGAGACCTTAAAAGACAGAAAGGATTGGGGCCCCATCTAGAGTCTTCTTAAAAAGAACAACTGCCAACCTAGAATTTTGTATCCTGAAAAACTAAGTTTCATAAATGAAGTAGAAATACAGACTATTTCAGACAAGCAAACATGAGGGAATTTGTCAAGACCAGACCTGCCCTGCAGGAAATACTCAGAACTGCATTATACATGGATCAGCACAATGACCACCTACCAGTTTAAAACCATTCAAAAGCTAAATCTCAGAGCTCATATAAAACAACAGTACAAGAGGTAAACAAAGCAACAAGGTACTACCCAACCAAATGAATAGAACAGCATCCCACATATCAATTCTGTCAACCAATGTGAATGGTTTGAGCTCCTCACTCAAGAGACACAGGCTGGCCGAATGGATAAAAAAATACAAACCAAGCATCGCTGTCTCCAGGAAACACATTTAATCCACCAGGATTCTTACAGACTCAAGGTTAAGGGATGAAAAAAAAAATATTTTATGCAAATGGCAAGCAAAAGAAAGCAGGTATAGCTATTCTTATATTGGATAAAATGGATTTTAAATCAACAATAGTGAAGAAAGACAAAGATGGTCATTATATAATGGTGAAGGCAGCAATTCAACAAGACATAACAATCCCAAATATTTATGCACCTAACACAGGAGCACCCAGATTCATAAAGCAAACCCTACTAGATCTAAGCAAAGAGATAAACAGCAGCATCATAATTGCTGGGGACTTCAACACCCCACTGACAGAACTGGACAGATCATCCAACCAGAAAATAAATAATAAAACACTGAACTTAGACCCACTTGTTCTAGAGTCCTGTTTAACAGTCATTTATAAAACATTTCACCCAAAAACTACTGAATATGCATTCTCATCAGCACATGGAACATTCTTCAAGATTGGACATATTTTAGGCCACAAAACAGGTCAATTCAAAAAAAATTGAAATCATACCTATATATCTTTTCAGACCACAGTGGAACAAAACTAGAAACTAACACGAAGAGAGACGCCCGATTTTACACAAAGTCATGACAATTAAACAACCTCCTGCTGAATTATTATTGTATCAGTGATGAAATAAAGATGGAAATCACAGGATTCCTTAAACTCAATGACAAGGGGGACACAAGCTATCAAAATCTGTGGAATTCTGCAAAAGCAGTCCTAAAGGGAAAATTCATGGCCTTAAATGCCTACAACAAAAACATAGAAAGATTACAAAGTAGCAGTCAAATGACACATCTCAAAGAAATAGAAAAGGAAGAACGAACCAAACCCAAGGCTGGCAGAAGAAAAGAAATAACCAAGGTCAGATCGGAACTACATGAAATAAAAAACAAGAAAATACCACAGAAGATCAATGAAATAAAAAGTTGGTTTGTTGAAAAGATAAACAAAATCTATAGATCTCTTGGTAGATTAACCAGGAATAGAAGAGAAAGGACCCTAAAAGCTCAATCAGAAATGAAAAAGGAGATATTACAACCGATGGCACAGAAAGACAAAATATTACCTGTGAAAACTATGAAAAATTTCTATGCATATAAACTTGAAAATGTAGAGGAAATGTACAAATTGCTGGAATCACACAACCTCCAAGACTCAGTGAGGAAGAAATAGAATTCCTGAACAGACTACTAATGAGCAAAAAGAATGAAGCACTAATAAAAAATTTTATAACAAAAATAAATCTCTGGATCAGATGGATTCACAACCAAATTTTATCAGACCTGAAAAGAAGAGTTGGTACCCAGACTGCAGAAATTATTCCATAACACCAAGAAGGAGGGGATCCTCCCCAACTCATTCTATGAACCCAGTATCACCTTGATACCAAAGCCAGGAAAGGATAAGAAAAGAGAAAGAAAGGAAGGAAGAAAGGAAGGAAGAAAGGAAGGAAGAAAGGAAG
>NW_012134525.1:5109392-5182671 GCF_000956105.1 Propithecus coquereli | reverse complement strand
AAGAAAGGAAGGAAGAAAGGAAGGAAGAAAGGAAGGAAGAAAGGAAGGAAGAAAGGAAGGAAGAATGGAAGGAAGAAAGGAAGAAAGAAAGGAAGAAAGAAAGAAAACTATAGATCAATATCCCTTATGAATATAGATACAAAAATCCTCAATAAAATATTAATACTAGCAAACTGAATTGAACAGCACATCAAAAAAATAATCTACCTGACCAAGTGGGCTTCATCCCAGGGATGTAAGGATGGTTCAACATACGTAATCGATAAATGTGATTCACCACATGAACAGAAGCAAGATGATCATATGATCATCTCAATAGATGCAGAAAAATCATTTAAGAAAATTCAGCACCCTTTCGTGATAAAAAACCCTTAAAAAACTAGGCATAGAAGGAACATATCTCAAAATTATAAAGTCATATATGACAGCCAACATCATACCAAATGGGGAAAAGCTGAAAGCATTCCCATTAAGAACTGGTACAAGACAAAGATGACAACAATGCCCATTATCACCACTTCTATTCAAAATAGTGCTAGAAGTTCTAGCCAGAGCAATCAGGCAAGAGAAAGAAAATAAAGCGTATCCAAATCAGTAAAAGAAAGGTCAAACTATCGCTTTCTGCTGAGGATACGATCTTTTATCTAGAAAACCCCAAAGATTCCAAGAGACTCCTGGAATTGACAAATAAATTCAGGCTACAAAATTAATGCACACAAATCACTAGTATTCCTATACACCAATAATAGTCAAGCTGAGAGTCAAATCAAAGACTCAATACCATTCACAATAGCTACAAATAAAATGAAATACCTAGGAATATACTTAACCAAGGAGGCTAAATATCTCTACAAGGAGAACTATGAAACACTGAGGAAAGAAATCACAGATGATATGAACAAATGGAAAAACATATCTTGCTCATGGATTGGCAGAATCAACATTGTTAAAATGTCCACACTGCCCAAAGCGATTTACAGATTCAATGCAATCTCCATCAAAATAACCAACGTCATATTTCACAGATCTAGAGAAAATAATTCTACACTTCGTTTGGAACCAGAAAAGAGCCCAAGTAGCCAAACCAATCTTAAGCAAAAGGAACAAATCTGGAGGCATCACATTAGCAGACTTCAAATTATACTACAAGGCTATAGTAACAAAAACAGCATGGTATAGGCATAATCATAGAGACATAGACCAGTGAAATAAAACAGGGAACCCAGATATAAAACCATCCACATACAGCCAATTGATTTTTGACAAAGCAGACAACAATATACACTAGGGAAAAGAATCCCCATTCAATAGATGGTGCACGGAAAATTGGATAGCCACAAGCAGAAGATTAAAACAGGATCCAAATATCTCACCACTCACAAAAATTAATTTAAGATGGATAAAAGACTTAAATGTAAGGCATGAAACCATAAGAAGACTAGAAGAAAATTTTGGAATAATTCTTCTAAATATCAGGCTAGGCAAAGAATTTACAAAGAAGACCCCAATGACAATCACAGCAACAACGAAAATAAACAAATGGGACTTGATTAAATTAAAAAGCATCTGCACAGCCAAGGAAATAATTAACAAAGGAAATAGACAACCTAAAGAAAGGGAGAAAAATATTCACAAGCTATACATCCAATAAAGGGCTAATAATCAGAATCTACAAAGACTTCAAGCAAATCATCAAGAAAAAAATCAAATAACCCCATCAAAAGTGGGCAAAAGACATGAACAGAAGCTTTTCAAAAGAAGATAGACAAATGACTAATACACATGAAAAACTGCTCAATGTCACTAATTATCAGGGAAATACAGATTAAAACCATAATGAGATATCACCTTGTCCCAGTTAGAATGGCTTTTATTAAAAAGTCCAAAAATATTAGATGTTGGCATGGATGCAGAGAGAAAGGAACACTTATACACTGTTGGTGGGACTGCAAATTAGTATAACCTCTATAGAAAACAGTATGGAGATTCCTCAAAGAGCTAAAAGTAGACCTACCATTTGATCCAGCAATCCCACTATTGGGTATTTGCCCAAAGGAAAAGAAATTATTTTATCAAAAAGACACCTGCACTCAAATGTTTATTACAGCACAATTCACAATTGTAAAGATGCAGAATCAACCCAAATGTCCATTAATTCATGAATGGATTAATAAAATGTGATATATGTATACCATGAAATACTACTCAGCCATGAAGAAGGATGACTTAATTTATTTTGCAACAATTTGGGTGGAACTAGAGACTATTATCCTAAGTGAAGTATCTAAAGAATGGAAAAACAAAACCACATATACTCACCATTAAATTGGAACTAACTGATGAGCACACATGTACATAGAGGGAAGTGAAACTCAGTGGAAATCAAGCTGGGGGGAGAGGAGACGAGGGATGGTCAATAACCTACTTAACGGGTTCAATGAACACTACCTGGGTGATGGGCACACTTATAACAACAACTCAAGCATTATAAAAGTGATCCATGTAACCAAATATATTTGAATCCCCATAATACTTTGAAAAATAAATAGCATTGCACAAATTAAGAGAACAATTATTGGGAGCTATTATTGTTGTTCATACTACACAAGTATCCAAAGGCCAGATTGGACTAAATAAAAAGGTCTGTGTTACTTTTTATGGCTTGCTATTTGTCCCTTCTTTCCACCAGAGTTCTAGCCATCTGGATTTAAAGCTGTTCTTTCTATTCCCCTGCTGGTGAGAAGAGAAAATAAACATCATTCCCTTGAGTTGTTCGGTTTATATCCTGGAGAGAGCCCAGTCCCTGCCAGGAATGGGTCTGTTCCTCTGCAAGTCAGAGACTTTCTCTGTCTATGCCAGGATCCCAGCTGCGCTCACTTGGGGGATTGGGGTTCAGATAAACAGCAGGGCCAACCCTCAAAAGTTTCACCTGCTGCTCCAAATCCACAACCCCATGGTCCCATGTGTCCTTTACACAGATGGGGTCACATCACAGCCTACCACATAGGTCCCAGTGGAATTCCCTCTACTCGCCTTTTCCCATTTATCTCTAGTCCACAAGCCTCTGCTAAACACTGCAATATCAAAGTGATGCTAGAAATTATTTCCTGGAATTGGTGGCAGTCACTGAGACACTGGAAAATATCACATCCAGTTGTCTCCCTTCTCTGGAGGTGACCCATTCCCTGTAACTCAGGAATTTGGAGCTAGATGCAAACGGGCCAAAAATCATAAGGAACCCCTGAAGGTCCCTTGCACCTCTCTACCTATCTATCCAGCTATCTAGTCACTCCCGCAGGAAATTGGAGACAAGCTGGGTGCTAGAGGAGAGGTCATTAGCTGTCTTCAGAAGGACTGACCACTTTTTCCTTTGGGTCCCACTCTCTTGAATCTGGACCTTGTGGAGCTGAGGGGTTTGATTCTATGTCCTTAGTAGGCAGCCATCTCTCATAAGACAGACTTTCTGATTATAGGTTACCACATGTTTATTTCCCTTTTGTTCCCCCTACCCCCACAGCCTTCATTAAAACTTAGCTGTGTGTTCCAGTCTTTGATCGCACCTGGTACACCAAAGGAAAGGTAATTTGTGCCACACCACTGGCCCGGAACTCTACTGGCAGTGTCCATAGCCTGAGGAGGGTTTTGTCACCAGAGATTTGGGTTTTGTCTATAAGTGACAGCCCTTCCTCCTGGCTGCTTCTGCTTTCCTTTCTCATTTGTTCTCCAATTTGTCCAGAACTTTGGTTTGGAAAGAGGTAAAACATTTACTCATTCAATACCTTTGTGTTCTTATGAATAAATTATTTTGCAGAAATTTTCATCCCAGAGGGAATGTGATCCCCAAGTTTTCTTCCTTCACTTTGGAACAAACCCTGAGCCTTCCTTCCCCTTTACCATGTGCCTCTCTGTTCTCTGTCTGTGCCTCAGGTCAAGGCTTTGTATTTCTTGCCTGGTTTCTTGTTAATCCTCCTAACAGCAATCTCTGCCTCTAGCTTTCCAAGACTTTTGTCCTAGGCATCTCAACCCATCGCCTGTCCCATTTAGTGGCTGATGCCAGAGTAGTCCACACCAACTCCCAGAAAAAGTCCAAGTGCTTTCTCAAGGCATATGAGGCCCTCTGTGCACAGCACCATGAGCTGTTCTCATTTCCTGAATACATGCTGCTTTCTCCCTCCTGTTGTCAGAACTAGCTTCCCAGAGCCTGCCACCACACTGTGCCAACAGCCGTCTCAGTCCTGCCCTAACTAAAAAAAGGCTTGCCTTTGGCTTCCTTTCACTCCCCCAGGTTTTCCAGGGCTCTCACCCTTTTCACGATGTGATTCAGCAGCCTAACTCAGGATATGGAAACCAAGACACATATGGCCCATGTTTCCTGGCTTCACGTTTCCCACAGAAACGTCCACTCCTCTCCCTGACATCCACTCTGGCCTCCTGCTTGCAGTGGATCTCGGTCCCATCTGTGGTTGTCTCTATCAGGAGAACAAATGGGGCAAAGCTAAGAATAAAATAGAAGGAAGAATAAAGAGGAAAGGAGAGGGGAGGGGAGAGGAGAGGAACCTGGTCCTATTTCTGGAATGTTTCCTACATCGAAAACCAATAAATGTCACCCCAGTCCGTAGGACCTCAAATCAAGAAAGATCAGAAGCCAAACTGGGCCATGGTCTTGCTGCCTCACAAGAAAGGAATACTTGTTCATTATATCCAATTACATTTTCTCTGAACCCGAGCAATCAGCATTTCAGTCTTTTATGCTCCCAACAGAGGCTGACACCTCCTTGGCACCCTCTCTCCCGATCCTCCTCTCACCCCTTCTTCTCCCTGGGTCACCCAGATGCCTCTCGGGCCTCTGTTATCCTCGATCCTGGGGTGATACAGTTCTCCACAATCACGTTCTGTCCAAAACCCTGCTGAATCACATTCCACTACATTAAACCTCTGCCAGTCTTCCCTAAGTCATATTTTTAATCAGAAAACATAACAAGAGATGCCCGTCCCTGCTGGTGACGATCAGGCTGGCACAGCCAGGCCAGAGACAAGCAGCTGCTGGGCCAGGAGCTGGGGAGGCTGGTCTAAGACTATCCACAGAGCAAGAAAATAAGGGCTTCTACTTTTTTTTTTTTTTTTATCAGAAAGGCTTTCTTTTCTGATCAAAAAGAAAAAGGAAGAAAAAAGAAAAGTAGAGAGAGAGAGGTTCTTTTAAAAAGTGGAGGTGTTAAACTAGATGATCTCTAATTTCCCCTCCTCTTTGTTCCCTGGTGGGCACACACACAGTGAAGCAGGTATAGGGGAAGGAATTCATTTAAATGTATTCCTCTGTTTCCATTTTAAGCACTGTAAGTGCACACTGTGTATAGAGAAAGACATCTGACATAAGGGACCCTGGAGAAGCAGCTCGAATTTGTCGGGCCCCAGGCTCTCAGCAGGTTCTATGCTGCCTCAAGCATACTGTGTGCCCTTAGGAAATACAGTAACTGCAACAGCCCCACCACCATGCCCACCCTCCATGCGTCCCTTCATGTCACACTGAGGGACCTGAAACCCATAACTTTGTAATTGTGGGTCAACCCAGTCCACCCCTGTATCTGTTCTAGGAAAGTGAGCAGCGCTGACCTCCAGCCTCCAAAGCAGCTTCTCTCACCTCCTCTCCTTCCGTTTGCTTCCACTTTTGGCAGCACTTCCCGGTTGAAGTGGGAACCAGCCATTCTTAGACAGGTTCCTTAAAGCCTGGTCCTCTTGTCCCTGAGCTGGCACATTGCTTTAAGTTCAGAGATATATCTGACCATGGCCCTCCATTAACTGGGGTAACTAGAATTTGCAAAATCTCTGGAAGAATCTTCACTTACATTCAATGAGTGACATTTTCAGTCTCGGTGCATTCTGAGGATAGTCAAGGTCAAACACTCCAACCTCAGCCCTGATGCTATCCCCAAGTAAAGCTGACACCCGGACTGTTATTCCCATTGGCATCTCCAAGGACAATAAAAATTTTTCCTGCTGGAAAATTGCTAACATTGACCTACATTCAAGTCTTTTTGCTGCAACTGCATTTAAACACAAATATTTTCATGGCTTTCCAAGAGATTTTGTTTTTAATTCTCTGTAATGCCCTCGATTACTGACCCCAGCCTCCTGCGAAAGAGCAAGGAGTTACTGAAACACAGTAAACAAAATTTCATTTAGGTTGCCCTAATCAAGGAATAAGAACCACTAAAAGCCTTTAGTCACATGTCCACTCACTACTTCGTCCTTAGCATTGTCCAAAAAATTCTCTGATTGCACAGATGTTATATTAAAAAACATTAAAAAGATAAAGAAAATCAACTACATTCCCATTACTCTCATAAAGTTTCTATTTTTGTTTTTCTAATCCTTTCCTGTACATGAAAATAAATGTTCTACAGTTGTTTGTGGCTTTGATACAATATTTGTAAGTTTTCTTTCATTTTATGTAACATTTTTCCACTGTTACTAAAAAGTCTTCAATTACCACTCCTAATAGTTAAGGAACAGTTCATTGATTTGATGAACCCAACTTACTTCTTGCTTTTCTGATATTGGCCTTTTAGGCAATTTTCAGATTTTCTACAAAACTGACAATGCTGCAGTGATTATCATGGTGCATAAAGCTTTGTCCCTTTATTGGAGTATCTCTTTAAGAGCAATTCCCAGGAGGTAAATCCCTACATCAAAGTATAAACATTTTATGGTTGTTAAAATAGTTCTTCCTATGCCTTTTCAAACAGGTGATATTCTTGTCTCCTGCCACTGCAATTTAGAAGCAGAGAGCTGGGGAAACAATTACATGTGAACTCTGTTAAAACGAATGGAAAAACTATTTCTTTCTCCAGAATAGTGAACGAAGATTCAAACCCAAGCTCTGTACCAAGACAAATATCAGTTTCTCCCTGCTTCCTTCCTACCCTCACTGATGCTAGATAGTGCTGTTCTAACCTTGTGTTTCCAGATCCTTTCTGCACTGCCTGCCTCCTCCTAACACTGGCCGGATAACCCAACTGGCAGGATGAGAGCAGCCTTTTCTGAGCCTGGGTCTTTCCGTCCTGACTCCTCATTCTGCCAGTGCTCACTTTCCACTACCATGAGTGAATTCCTCTCCTTGGCCAGACTAAGCCTTTCTTTCCAATGGTGCTGACAATATCGTCCCCGATGACCTAAAATGGAACTGCTCTCCTTCTGGCTTCTCTAGCTTCTTCAAGTTGGAATGTCTCTCCCATTATCATTATTTCATAGTTTTCCCACCCAGAAGAAAATGGAGCCTATTAAAAAAAAAAAAGAGGAGTCTAGAATTATTATTCGAACTAGCACTAAAAGCATAAAGTAAGAAATGTTGGAGAGGAACAATAACAACTACAATAGCAACAAGATTGACATCCTCCTAAGCCCCCAGCCAAGAAAAAGGAATGAATTGCCTTCCTTTAGAAAAATAGGTAAGTTTACATGCAGCTGAGGCAGCCATCAGTTAGTGATACCTGCCAGATGCCAGAAGTCCAGGAAGATAGGAAGCCCTGGAGAATTGGCTGAAAGCATCAAGGTCGCCTGAATTGAGATTCTCTACAAATTTTCTACCGTCATATCCTAGCTGATGGACACTCACAAAATCAAGAGTTTGATGGTATGGGGGAAGAGGTTTGTTATCTCCAACCACAAGTCAGTGCTTAGGCACCACCTGGGATGAAGAAAAAGTCAAAGTAAATGATTCCACTTACAGATGATTCCAGATCATGAAGAGCACAACACCAAACCATCAGACCTCTGGACTGCAGCTACCCAGGCTGAGAGAGAGAGAGGGAGGAAGGAAGAAAGGAAGGAAGGGAGGGAGGAATAAAGGAAGGAAGAAGGGAGGAAGGGAGGGAGGGAGGATCCTTAATGATTATCTATGTGTGTAACTTTTCTTTTCAACTCACCCATGTTAAAAATTATCTCTTGTGGTTGCAGTGAGCTGTGATCACACCACTGCACTCCAGCCTGGGTGACAGAACAAAACCCATTCGCAAAAACAAAAAAAAATTATCTGTTTTATTTTTCAGTAGGACTTGACTAGAATGTTGATAAAACACACAGAAATGCATGTGCTAGGACTTGAGAGTAGAGTAAAAGGATGCCAATGTAGACTTACTAAAAAAGGCAATTCTGCATTTTGGTGTCTACTACTCTCCTCTAGCATTTAGCTCACAATCACTACTCATTGGGCAAAAATACAAGTTCAAAATCAAATCTCTGCCCTCTCTGAGCATAAGATTCAGTTTCCCTGTTTTTGCAGACAGACACAATAATTCCTTTAATCGAAAGTCTGTGGAATTTCTACTTACAAGTCTAGAAACATGAAGAGCTGTTTGAGGAATTTTAGAAATTTGAAAGTCAGTTTTGTTAGAGAAAAGGAAGTGAGGAAGTCAAGAAGTATTACCTCTTCCCCCATACCACCAAACTCGTGATTTTGCAAGTGTCCATCAGCTAGGATACGATGGTAGAACATTTGTAGAGAATTTCAATTCAGGGGAGCTTGATGTTTTTAGCCAATTCTCCAGGGCTTCCCAACTTCTAGAACTTCCGGCATCTGGCAGGTATCATTAGCTGATGGCTGCCTCAGCTGCAGGTAAACTTATCCATTCTTCTAAAGGAAGGCAATTCATTCCTTTTTCTTGGGGGAAAAAAGCAGTATTACTCCCTAATATGTATCAGGCAATTTCACCTTTATTGTCTTACTAAATGGAAGGTGTTATTTGTACCATCAGCAAATAAGGAAACCAAATTGTAGAGAGGATAAGTGAGTTGTCTACAGGCATGCAAGAATAAGTGGCTGAGCCACATCTGAACTTGGGCCCAGAGCTCTACCACTTCCTGCAGAGCTGGGTTCATGTACCAGAAGTCCATGAACTCCAGGGTAGCTGCAGAAATTCTGGAACATAAACTCTACAGACGAATATAAGCATCATAAGAGTAGGGGTCACATACTTGTAAATAAATGTTAGATATTATTATTAGCTTAATATACTGATTTAGTAAATGAATAAATTCTGATTCCAAATTAATTTCATCCCTATCATAACAGCTACCATTTACTGTGTGTCAGGCATGTGCTTTTATATGATTTATCTCATTTAATTTCTACAACATTTCTCTAAGATGGAATTTATTATTCCCATTTTACAAATGAGGAAACTGCAGCTCTGAAAGGGGAAAAACTTGACCAAGCTTAGACAACTAACATGTGACAGAACTAGGCTTCAGATGCAGACCCTGCCCCTAAGGTCAGGGCTCTTAATTGTTCCACTGTCCTGCCTCCCACCAATGGAACTTTGTTTATAATCCATCAAACAGAACATATGATGTATCTTAGAGAGAGAGGGCTGGGGCGAACTTTGTCATATAAAGTGATCTCACAATGAAGTTGCTCAGTGGAGGATCTTGAAGATGGAGGGAGAACAAGGAAAGACTTTCAAGGCAGGCAGACTGCCTGGCACAGCTGAGACATGTTACTATCAATTGTAGCGCAAACTGGAGGTTTTCTAGGATCCTCTAGTGCTGTGGTACCAACCCCTAGACTATGGACCAGCTTGGCCTATTAGGAACCAGGCCTCACAACAGGAGAGCAGCGGGCAAGCAAGCAAAGCTTCATCTGTGTTTATAGCCGCTCCCCATCACTCATATCACTGCCTGAGCTCCACCTCCTGTCAGATCAGCTTAGTTTCTCATAGGAGCACAAACCCTACTGTAAACTGCACATGTGAGGGATCTACCTTTCATGCTCCTTATGAGAATCTAATGCCTGATGATCTGAGATGGAGCTGAGGCAGTGATGCTAGCACTGGAGAGTGGCTGCAAATACAGATTATCATTAGCAGAGAGGTTTGACTGCACAATAAACGTAATGCACTTGAATCATCCCGAAACCGCACACCACCCCCACCCACTCTCATCTGTGGAAAAATTGCCTTCCATAGAACTGGTCCCTGGCACCACTGCTCTAGTGCACTTCAAACGCAATGTGAGCTTGCAAAGTTCAGCCATGTGGTCAGAGATGCAAAGGAATTTTCCAAACCTGAAGATAGGAAGTAGGATGATTTCAAAAGCATGAGGCTCCCATGAAATCTTCAGATTCAGGTAAAAGGTAAAGCTTTAGTCTCAAAGAAATAAAGTATGAGTCCCATTAGCCAGTCGGTTTTAAAAGACATGGCATTAAAATCAAAGAAAACCAAGTTCCCAGCAAGGCAGGCTGGAAGTGAGAAATACTTCCCTTCAGGGAGGAAGGCAGGAGGGAAGGACCAGAGGAGAGGCATCCTGCATTCTCAGTGAGAGGGACCAGCTACACCTGTCCCATAGTCTGCATGTGAAATACAAATACCTGCCTCCCTCAGCTAAAGCCTTAATCAACAGAATGAGAAAAAACACTTCAAAAGGTACAAGACGTAAATTAAATATGCAATGTTACTAGTGTACCACTGAAGGGTTCGCTGGAATCATGGCAAGAGGGGCAGCCCACAGCCAGCCCAGCCAGGGTAGGGAAATCGGGCTGAGGGAGAAATGTGACAGCAGGGTCTCACTGTCATCTGGCAAGAACAGAAACTTGGAAAGCAGTAGCAGAGAAAGGACAGAGAGCAATGTCACCAAAGTGCCTGTGACAGGTGGTGCCCTCCGGAAAGTCATGAGAGAAGGCCAAAGTACAAAGGAGAAAATGTTAAAGCTTAATGTCACTTGCCCTCCAGGCCGAAAGTCATATCATGAAACGAAAGAAAGGTATAGATGCATGAAGTTTAGAACAGTTGTTCCTCTACTCCGAAAGTGAGCTCAGGCATTTGACTAAAATACTGTAAATATGTAAATATATAATATATATGATTTAAAAATGTAGCATGCCATGACATTTAAATTTATCAGCTGACAAATATTGTGTTGTACCATCTGCCACCCTGTACTAAACTTCCTGTAACTAAAGATGCACAAACCCTGGAGAATACGCATTAGGTAAAATAGATTCATTTTATATAATTGAACATAATTGTGCATGTAATGTTTTAACATAATATTACTCAACAGCTGTGCAAATAATAGAAGGGTAACTCACCATAAACCATATGCTGGCAATGAGATATGAAGGCAGCACTCTACCCAACCAACGAACTCACAGCTTCACTGGGACAATGTACAACTTGCTTTAGAAAAACGTTCGGGTTGAAGACAGAAACCAAAGTGCAGTGCCACAGAACTCAAAAGCAAAGGGGCGCCTCCCAAGGTTGCTTTATCTACATGGTCTCTCTTCCTTTCCCATAACTTTTATAGTATGATGCTTTCAGTATTCTTCCTTTATAGTTATGTATCGGCCAACCACAAGCGAGCATACCTTCTCTTGCTTTATGTTCTGTTTTAAAACAATATGGCAAGTGAGCTCTACAACCAGAATTTTAAATCCCTAAATAATTGTTGTTTGTCTTGTCATTATGTATCCTTGACTTTCTAATATATTCATGTAAGTCGTAAATTTTCCCCATTATATGAGTAGATTGTATTATTCAATTTTACAGATGAGAAAACTGAGGCTCAGCGTTTACTTAGTTCTTAGAGTAGGCCAAGCTCATACATATCCTTTGTCTACAGTGGTACAGATATTTAAGGTAGGGTTAAGGATTAAGATGTAATGCTTTGTCTTTTTCATTAGTTCCTTTAGCAGTTCACTGCTAAATAACCTTGGACAAGCTGCTTAATATGTCTATGACTCATGTTCAACATTTATGAAAGAGGAACAAAAAAAATCTAATTGGAGTGTATCTGCACACACTGCTTTGATTAATATAAATATTTTTAACATCTGACCAAAATCAGTCTATAGACAACAAGTCAGTGTATTCCATTTCAGCCCTTGATTCTATTAATTCTATCCACTCTCCCCTTTAAAGCTTATAGCAATTTTTTTCCCAAACCTGATTGGCTATAGTGGCCATTTCAGGTCTGTGGAATGAGATATATTTTTTTCCTGATGTATTATGCTAAGAAGTGTCTTACCTGCAGGCAAACTATTGTAAATTGCCTCAACATCCACTGTATTATGCATTTCACATTGTTCTGCCTATACTATTAAAGCTTGGTCTCTTGGAAAATATTATAAGGGAATTTAACTATACATAAATATTAATAGGCACAATAAAATAAGAACAGCATAAAAGTATTTCAGCACTAAAAGTTAAATGTGTTGAAGCCTAAGGAAAATCTTTTATTCATTTCACATTGTTCTGCCTATACTATTAAAGCTTGGTCTCTTGGAAAATATTATAAGGGAATTTAACTATACATAAATATTAATAGGCGCAATAAAATAAGAACAGCATAAAAGTATTTCAGCACTAAAAGTTAAATGTGTTGAAACCTAAGGAAAATCTTTTATTCTTTTTATTTTTGTAAATGACTTTAAACTCGCATGAGATGAAATGATAAGAACGAAAATAACAAAATACAAGGAAAAGTCATTACAATAAATTAAGGAAAGGAGTTAGCGACTTAGAAAGCCCCAACATGACAAAGAAAAGTATAATATTCTAGAATTGAAACAAGTCAGCACAATTGCTCAAATGCTGTTCTCCACCATGATGTAATGACATTTTTACTAACACTCAGACAAATATAATAATCTTAAACTATTTTAAGGTTGAGAGAAGGTTATGAGAAAGAGTTGCTGAAGCCAATAAATATCAAATTTGGGGCTGACATTTGGTCTCAAATCCCCAGTGTTTGCAAGAATTTCAGCATAAGTGTTAAGTACAATCACCGTATGTTCAAACGGGAGACATCTGCAGAATCAGAACCAAGAGACTGTCAACTTAAATGCATGTTCTTTTGAGGGAGGAAAGCAGTTATTTTAAGATATAGTGAGAATAATTTAGCTTAATCCCAATTCACTTGAAAAACTGAAGATTAACCCAATCTGTCAAATAGAGTTCTGATCACTGACTTTCTTTTCTAAACCAATTCCAAGAGGATCTATGTAATTTGGATGAGGGATTATGGTTAAAAATAATTAAATTAAAAAGAGAGGTTTAGTAATCCCTTAATCTCTCTGATCTTTAGTTTCCTTTTTAATGAATTGAGGAAATTGAAGTTGGGTTATATATGCGTAACGATTCTACAATTATCTGAAACCACGAAAAGCAAGATAGAATATAATCTCTCCAAGATAGTTTTCACATCCAGTTGGAAATAAATACTTTTGTTTAAAAAGCAAAATCTCAGTCCCCTTATCCAATTAGTTTCAGGAGACTTTCTGCTATAAAAGGAATCAGCAAAGCTTGTCAAATCAACTTTCAGAAATATCCAGTTTCCATTATCATTTCCTGTAATTCACTCTTCTTATAATGCCAGACGGTCCAGGCTGTAACATCTTTTGGAGGTGCCTGCGCACCCATGAGCCTCCTTGTCTACACTTTACCCCTCCCTAGTCACAGCTGGTTGGACACTTGACTGAAGTTGGGTCAATGAGATTCTCATCCCTGGAATCTGAAATTAGAATTCGTAGCTCCAAGGCATTCTCTGTCAGTCCCTTGACATAAGATCTATATATTTGGTAGCTACACAAGTGTTCATCTTCTACCATATGCACGAAGAAGAAAAAAAAAAAAGTCAATCTCTAGAAAAAGAGGATAGAGAGAGAGAAAAAAAAAACCAGCACCTTGGTTCCTGATGACTTGCCAGTTGCCAACTGCGGGCATTTATCAGGGCCCAAAGCCCCATAAGATATCTCTGTATCCTTACAATACATTCCCTTTGCTAACCAAAAGCAACTTCAACCACACGACTAGAGATGCACAGGTAACAGCCTTTCTTAGACTTTACCATCTCTCATAATTGAGAAAGATCTAATACTTATAATAAATTCTTTATTTCATATCACTTAGACTCTGCTTCCCTGATAGAACACCAACTCATACATGAAGGGACTGCAATTAGACCACCTATTTCCTGAACTTCCTCTCAGTGTGACCTTAGAGAAGTCACTCCTCTAAGCCTCAGTTTTGTCATCTGTAAAATGGAGATAATAATTTTCACCTTGTAGGTATCTTTGATAGACAGATATATTGAAGGAGCTATGTGTAAAATGCTTAGCTTATAACATTGTAAGTACCTCTATCATCACAATCATCCTTGCTATACAAATAAGCTTTTATTATAAGTCTACTATATGTTACAAGTTACACTTGTTAATGAGAAGTTTTAACTGCTGGTTTGTTATTCTGGAGGACACATTAGAAAGTAAAATTTAGGTACTATTGGTTTTGTTTAGATACTAGCAAAAGGTAATACAACATCTCAACATAACACCCTTTTAACACTTGAAAAACCTTCTTGAAGTGTTACTATTCTGATGGTAATTATGCTATGCTGTGACTTCCACTAAGTGTTGTATCTTTTTGCTGATTCTTCCTTAATTTTTCACTTAACAGGACTGCACTGTGGCATCTGAACCAAAGGAAGCCAGTGCAATAACAACAAAAAGTGTTGATATAACACTCTTCAGTTTAACGCAACATCAGCAAGCACAGTATTTGGAGGGTTCAGCCAAAGGGCAATGTTCAGCCCAGGAAATGTGCTAATCGGTGTTCAAGACGTCAATGTCAGTACCAGATGGAGCAGTGGTCTTAGACATTGCCTCCAAGGGTGTCAGCAACACATCCTGTGTTGTTCTAACCAGTGAGGCAGCTTCTCTGCAGTCCCTTTTTGAAGAAAATATAACTCTGGCATAGCTGCAACTCCACCGAGATGTCCTCTATTTTTAAGCTCATGAATTTCACTTTCCTAACCTGACAAAAGGGTATGTGTTGGTGACACACGGATGTAGGATGATTACACAGGAACCATCAGAGAGACAAGACTGTCTGCTCTTATTATATTTGATGGCTTGGCAAGGCATATGCTGCTGATCCATAAAAGCTATGAGGACAAGAAAGTTTTAAATTGGGCTAAGGTGACTTAAGGCATAATTTGAGATGCCAGTTGCTTCAGAAATGAAATTGTGCCAATGTCCTCTCCAGGGAAAGGAGGAGGGCAGGCACTTGAACCACAGAGACATGCTGCAGCATCATATCTGAAGGCCATGTGGTAAACAGTAAACTGAAATACAGTGTGAAGAGAAAGGTTCAGCACAGAGTGAGGAGGGTGAGCAAAGGGTGAAGTCTGCACAGCCCTGAGGGGAAGAGAGCCCTGTAGAGCACGACGGTGACCCAACCCACGGTAAAGCCACCAGGCCGCTTCAGACACATTCTGGATGGAGGAGCACGACATGCTGCTGCCATGAAGCAAACAGTTGAAGCTGAGACTCAAGACTATGGAACTTTTTGATTAAAAACACAGAAACTTTCAGTCTTTCATGATGTTGGGAAATTAAACATGGATAACCCTAGTATGAAATGTTTCCTTCAGCCCTGGTGTCACAGTGAGCTGAGAGGTGACATTTTCACTCAAGTGCAGTACTCTACAGCTGGTAACGTACTTTGTAAGAACACAGAAATCATTCTCCCCATAAAGTTTATCGGTATTAATTTAAAAGAGAATTAATCTTTCTCCCGTAAGTGTTTTAACTAAACTTTGGTTTTAGCCATCAAGCATTTACCTTATTCTACTTGGTTCTACCATTATTTGTTTATAGATGTTTCTTCCATAGATAATAATGATCTTGAATAGAGTCAATCATTTATCCATAAAATATGGGGCACCAACCATGTACCAGACTTGGAAACTTGTACAGAGTAGGCAGCCAATAAATTTTGAAATAAATTGTCAATAAATAATTGTTCATTGGGTACCTACTGTGTACCAGGCACTGGGGTTAGGTACTAGAATTAAATCACACTTTATTTTTTCTCAGAGATATGTAGCATTGATTCTTGTCAAATGCAAAGTATGATAACAAACTCGAGCTTTAAAATCCAGCAGATTTGATCTGACATATCTACGTCATGCAATAAAAAAACAGCTACTTCAATCCTTTCTTTAACTTTGTATCCATGTCTAATGGTACCAATAAATTAAGCCCTGTTGGTAAGGTAAAATATCTTGAGCAAAATTTAGACTGAGGAAGCACTATTAAACAGCAAGCCATAAAATAACTGTAAACCTGTTTATGAACTACCTTGAAAGTAATTTCAGGATAGGAGAGAAGGAACCGATTACCAGCAACAATAGCTGCCAGGATCTTTTACACCAGTTCCTTATAAATGGGAGTCACCTTAGCAATCTTCGCCAGCCTCCCACTGAGAAGAAAAGGAACTTGTATTTAAAGATTTATAACGTCTACTTAAAGGTGACCTGGGATGGAATTTGCTACTTTTAACATCCAACTTGTCTAGATCCATAATCACTGTGACACAGTGAATTCTACCAGCTTCTCTTAAATTGCCTTGCGGATGGTATCAAGTAAATGTTCTTTCAATTCTCAAGGCTCACACTAGTTAAAATCACATTGGCCCCTGCCCTTGACTAACGAGAAGATTTGGAGGGTTTCTAACACATCCCCACAAGCCCAAGGATTTAGTTAGCCATTTCGAAATTCAGATAAAGTTACCTCTGTTGCATATGAGCCAATGCAGTGGGCCTGATGTCCAATAATTAGCCATCAGGTTCCTCAGGATAGCTGCAGGTGCCATCACAACTCTACCATATAGGTGACCTCTCTATGGGGGTAAGGATTCTGGCCAAAGTGAGTATCAGTGGCTCTTTCTCAATCTCCCTAACTATGATAAGGAATGAGGGCAAAGTCCTCTGGGGTCATCCATAGCCACCAAATCCAAGACCTCTCAAGGTGGAAAATTCTCCTCCAGCACACAGATGGTTTACAAACAGCAGTCCTTTACAGCTAATCATTCTGCTTCCTTGGGGTTCGAAAGATACTCTATTCAGTTAAACATATTATTGATTGGGTTTTCTTTTTGCTTGTAATCATGGTGGCAAACTAAAAATACTTGCTTTCAAATTTATCTAAGATAATTGCAATACGATCCTGCTGAAATACAGAGTAAAGCATAGGGACCTCATCACCTACCCAACCTTCTGTGTTAAAGCAGACACAGGACAGTATTCTGCATATTCCGGTCCTGATCACAGGTACTCTGAGGCTCACCTCTAAACCCATAGGATATGAGCACCCAATCAGGTGCTATGGGGATAAGAGTGACTTTATTTTTAAATGCTAATTCACCTGCTAACCCCAAGTCTGGGAATGCCTCCAAAATATCTAGTTGATCTGTCAATCTTTATGGAGAAACACCTATTCATTGTTAAGTTTCACCTTTCCTCCAAAACAACCCCTAATGTTGCTGCATACGTCCTAGGCTATGACAGAGCCACCTGCACGTTCCTTCTAGAGTGCGTATACTTTTTCTGCCAAGATATAAGCCCTGGGTCTGGGGGACTGCAGTGCGGAGATCTACCTGTCTAGTGGCCACCCAAGACCATGCTTCTGTCTGTAAGTCCCCCTAATAAATCATTCTGTACTGACAAACTGGATCTGTCTGCCTCATTCCTTGGATTCTCACCTCCTTCAGCATTTGGGGGGATCACTCTGTATATATGACTCTCTCATGGAGTAGGTGCATGTCTTAGATTCTCCCCCACAATCTTGATTCTGTCCTGATTGTCAAAGCACATGGATCTGACCTACATAGTAATCACCCTATGAAAGTGTTTGGCAGCACTGATGACCTTAAACTTTCTGCAATTCTTCCCAAAATCTCGGTTGCCCAAAATCATGTTCATGAAAGATCCTAAAGCACATTCATATATCCATTGCTCAAAATATTCTAAAATTTGTCCTGAAGTCAATAGTTCTCTATCTTATTAAAATGTATTTCAGAGTTGTATCCAAAATAAATAAATAAAAATGGGGAAAGGAGAATTGATTGGAGCCTGTCACTACTAATATGGATATCTGGTGACTTTAATCTCTAGGGATCACCCCAGGCTGCTACAGAATGACACAAACACCAATTGACAGGAATGGTCCTAGATGGGTCAATAGTAAAAACAACAAAAACATAAACTTCAAAATGCTCTCCCACGCCACAAGCGGATTTTATGATAACATAAAATTTTGTATGGTAACATAAAAAAAATGTGTTAATCTAAATTCTCTATTTCTCATGCTTTACATCTGTAAATCAGCAATAATAAACACTTCCTCATTGGTTTCTCTTGAGAATTAGAATATTGAGCAACAAATACACTTCTTGCCTCTGTATTATGTCTAAGCCTACCCTGACCACTAATCTCCAGACTAGATTATTATTTGTAATTAAAGCATACTATTATTTTTGTTATCACAATTTGCAATTAGATATTAATTTGCTTATATATTTGTTCATTAGCTACTATTCTCATTAGATTTTGAGCTCTGTAAGGGCATGTACCATGCCTGTTTGGTTAAAATTATACGCCTAGTGCCTATAAAGTCTTCAACGATACTTAAATGACTGCTCGAATAACTGAATAAAGAATGAACAAATGGATGGAATAGGGAGCAACAAGGCCAAGTAGAAACCTCCAGCAATTGTCCCTCCACACAAACACCAAATTCAACAACTATCCACACAAGCAAGCACCTTCAGGAGGACCAAAAATCAGGTGAGCAATCATACTACCTAGTTTTAACATTACATCAAAGAAAGGGGCACTGAAGAGGTCAGAAAAGACAGTCTTGCATTGCCTGCACCACCCCTCCCCCATCCCCTGGCAGTGCTGTGCCAGCTCACCCAGTGGAGAGAGAGACTGTGTGACCAGGGAAGGGACAGTAAAGTGATTGTGGGGCTTTATATTAAAACTCAGGGTGGCCCTGGTACAGGGGAACATTGCACAGGGCAGAATCTGCTGGTGCCCATGGAGGGAGCATTTAGACCAACCCAGACAGAGGAAAACCCTCTGCCCCAAAGCCCTAGTTCCCACTAGTCCCACGACTGGCTGACAAAGAGCAGCTTGAAGCCTGAACTAAATTCATAAGGCAGTCAGGCCACAAAGGCTGCAGTCCTTGGGCAATTCCTATGGCTGTGCTAGCTCAGAGCCAGTGGACTTGTGGTGCACGTGACCCAGTGAGACACCAGCAGCTGCAGTCAACCCAGTGCCTGTGTCACTCCTTCCACAACTATAGACAGCCCGGCTCAGGGAGAGTCGTATTCCACCTGGGGAAAGGAAAGGGAAGACCTCAGAGGACTTTATTTTGCAACTTGGATACCAGCTCAGTATAGTAAAATAAAGTACCAAGCAGAAGGCCCTGAGTCCAGGACTTAGTTCCTGGATGACATTTCTGGATCCACCCTGGGCCAGATGAAAACAGGCTGCCTTGAAGGGAAGGACCCAGTCCTGGCAGGATTCACCACCTGCTGACTAAAGAGCCCTTGGACTTTGAGTAAACATCAGAGGTAGCCAGGCAACAGACACTACGGGCTTGAGTGAGACTAGGCTGGCTTCAGGTGTGACCGGGCACTGGTGGCCATGAGGGAGTGCCCACATCACTCCTCCCCCAACTCCAGCAGCCCAGCACAGTGAGGGAAGAAAGTGAGGAGAGACTTTGGTAATCAGGGAATTTTCCCATATCTTACCCAAGTCTACCAAGGCAGTACCACCAGGAGTCTGCAAGAGTCACAGCATTACTGGGCTTGGGGCACCCCCGGTGCTGATATGACTGCAGTGACCAATCAACAAAGGAAAGAGACAAGCCACAGAATAGGAGAAAATATTTGCAAACTACCCATCTGACAAGGGACTAATAACTAGAACATATAAGGAGCTCCAACAACTCAATGGGAAAAAATCAAATAATCTGATTAAAACATGGCCAAAAGATCTGAATAGATATTTCTCAAAAGAAGACATACAAATGGCCAACAGATACGTGAAAAAATCCTCAAAATCATTAGTCATCAGAGAAATGCAAATCAAAACCACAATGAGACATCATCTCACCCCAGTTAAAATGGCTTTTATCAAAAAGACAATAACAAATGCTGGCAAGGTTGTGCAGAAAGGAGAACCCTCATATATTGTTGGTGGGAATATAAATTAATGCAATCACTATGGAGAACATTACGAGGTTCCTCAAAAAACTAAAAGAACTACTATATGACCCAGTAATCCCCTGCTGAGTATATAGCCAAAGGAGGGGAATTCAGTATATCAAAAAGATATCTACACTCCCTTGTTAACTGCAATAGCTGAGATATGGAATCAACATAAGTGTCCATCAATGGATAAATGGATAAAGAAATTGTGGTACATTTACACAGTGAAATATTACATAGCCACAAAAAGAATGAAATCCTGCCATCTGCAACAACATGGATAGAACTAGAAAACATTACGTGAAGTGAAATAAACCAGGCACGGAAAGACAAATCTCACATGTTCTCACCTGTATGTGAAGCTAAATATTAAAAACAACTGATCTCATGAAGACAGTTGAATGTTGGCTACCAGGGGCTGGAAAGGGTAGCAGGGGGTGGAGGATGAAGAGAGGATGGTTAATGGTGCAAAAATATAGTTAGATAATTAGATAGAGTGAACAATGTTTGACAGCACAACAAAGTGACTATAATCAACAGTAAGTTAGGGTATACTTTAAAATAACTAAAAGAGTGGAATCGGAATGTTCCTAATACAAAGAAATGTTAAATGCCTGAGGTGATGGATGCCCCAATTACCCTGATTTGATTAATTCACACTGTATGCCTATATCAAGACATCACATGTACCCTATGAAGATATATAACTATTATGTACCCATAATAATTAAAATTAAAAATTTTTTAAAAAGAATGATTGAATGAGTTAGGGTTTTTTTTTTATTTCAGCATATTATGAGGGTACAGATGATTAGTTTACGTATGATGCCCTTGCCCCCGCCCCCAAAGTCCGAGCTTCAAGTGTGTCCATTCCCTGGGAGGTGTGCATCGCACTCATTGTTTGTGCATATTCCCGTCCCCTCCTCCCCCCTCCCCCCTTCCCCTGCCCAACATCCAATAAATGTATTCTTATATGTGCACTTAAGTGTTGATCAGCTAGTACCAATTTGATGGTGAGTACATGTGGTGCTTGTTTTTCCATTCTTGGGATACCTCACTTAGTAGAATGTGTTCCAGCGCTTTCCAGGAGAATACAAGAGGTGCTATATCACCATTGTTTCTTAAAGCTGAATGGTACTCCATGGTATACATACACCACAGTTTATTAAGCCACTCATGTATTGATGGACATTTACTAGTGCAAGCTCTGTGGAAAGCAATATGGAGATACCATAAAGAGATACAAGTAGAACTACCATTTGATCCAGTAATCCCATTACTGGGCATCTACGCAAAAGAACAAAAATCGCTCTATGAAAAGACACCTGCACTCGAATGTTCATAGCAGCACAATTCACAATTGCAAAGATAGGGTTTTAACATTAACACAAATGTTAAGTAATGGTAACTGCACTTGTTATTTTAGTATTACAAAATCATGGCCATTCAGCATACTGTCTGTGAAAATGTTATTGGTTTGTTTACTTGCTAAAATATTAGACATTTTGTTTGGAACATGATGATCAAATTCACCTGTATAATACAGAGGTATTTCAGAGTTCTTCAGCCTGTCTTGGATTATTGTATTCTTTTGCATTAAGACCACTTGAATATATATTTAAAAAAACATTTACAAGACCAAGTTAAGTTAGAAAATGTATTATCTTATTTCATAAAAATCCCTGTTTAGTAACTACAATTATTATCCCCATTTACAGATGAGGAAAACTGAGGCCCGGGAAAAGGATGTACCTGCCCAATGGCACACAATTAGTTAGTGGTGGCACCAGGATGAGGTAGCAAGGGGCTGTCTGGATAACTTGTGTTATTACCTGCTACTCTCCACTGCCTCCCAACTTTACTGAAACCAATTTCACTGAAAATATAAATTACCTATGAAAGACTATCAAAGTTTCTACATAGCACTAAAGATTTTTCTTTTGCTTGGACAGGAGTTTTTCAAATACACTCAACATAGTTATTTTGACTAAATAATACCATGAAATCTTAGCATTTGAATGTTTCTCTCTGAACTTTTCCCATTTTCTTTCAAATTGCTAGTTTTTCTAATTCATTGCTTCAGACACGATAAAGGGTGTGAATTTTTCAAAGACTAAGTAAGACCTTGGGGGAGTTGACAGATAAAATATCAGATGCCCAGTTAAATTTGAATCTCAGATTAAATGACAAATCATTTTTGATAGAAATATGTTCCAAATATTGTATGGGACATACTTACACTATAACAATGATTTGTTATTTATCTGAAATTCAAATTTAACTGCACATATTCTACTTTTATTTGCTAAACCTGGCAATTCTATCCTTTGGAGAACTTAGATAGTTTATGGAAGAAGTAAAAGGAAAGAAGGATCTTAGGACAATAGGCAGAGTACTTTAGAAAAAGAAGTATCTAGGCAGATGAACCCCCAAGCAGCCTGGTAAAAGTTTCCAGTGTCCAAGGATAGCAAGAAAGGAACAGAGAGCTGCTGGCCCTGAAGCACTAATGAGGACAGATGACCCTTGACCAGTCGTTTCCCACTCTCCTGTTGATATCAGTGACTTGCTACAAGTTATAAAACTAAGATATAACCAAGAAGCCCAATTCAGAAGGCTGGGACAAAATAAAAGCATTGTGGACAGAGAAGAAAGCCATTATATAGGGAAAATATGAATACCCACTGGTTTTTAATGAAGAAAATTAATACTAAAATTCAACTTATGAGGGCTGGAATAGCTGAAGAATCGCCTTCAGGGATGACCATCCCAGACGCGGAAGCAGAACTACACCTGCAGGCAGAGGGGATTGTGAGACCGAGTTCTGGGCAATAGATCTGAAGTGCTAATCAAGCGCCATGCACCCAGCCCTGCACAGCAAGCCAGGAACACTGAGATCAGAAACACACCACTCCCCTGCCCTGCAGGCACTTGAAGTCTGGTGGGCAAAGCAACATGTAAACAGCAGTTCCAACATTGGAGTTTCCCATACACGATGACAGTCGTCAGAGGAGGGCATAAAACTTCACTAAAGAAATTGCTCCAGAGAGAGGTCTTTCAAGAATAAGCAGGCATTTGCCAAGAGGACGGTGTTGAGAAGGAAGTCCCTTTGAGGTGTATATGATATTTCTGGAACACACAATGCCCAGAAGAGACAAAGAGAAGTGGATGACGTCAGATCCTAAGAGACCTGTGGCACACAGTGCTGCTCAAACTTTACTGTGCGCACACATAACCTGGGGATCCTGTTAAAATGCAGGTGCTGATTCGATAGGTTTGAGGTAGAGCTTCTGAGATTCTGCATTTCTAATTTGCATCTACCAGGTGATGCAAATGCTGCTGGTCTGAGAATCATCTTGATCAGGAAGGCTTGTATGCCACACTTTGGATCTTGAACCTTTTCTTGCAGGTGGTGGAGAACCATCGTGTGGCTTTTCTAGCCCGAGAGAGGCTAAAATTCAAAAAAGCTAGAAGAAGGTACAAGACTACCTGGTCCACAAGAGAAGTGGCAGGTGCCTAAACTGAAGACACTGAAGATAAAAAGAAGAGGACAGATTTAGTACTATTGAAAAGGTAAAATTAACATGATGTGGTATTCAATGGAGGCACAGACAAGGGAAAACGTGGCAGGAAATGATAGTCCGTTAGGGAGCTAAGCTAATTTTTTTGCACAATTATATGATATGATTTAAGTTGTATAGCACTTATTTAGCATTTAAGATGTCCTACTATAATCAGTTTTGGCACTCTTTTAACCATAAGGCATGACTTTTAAAATGATGAGTTTTAAATGTATTGTGGATTCAGTCACATTACTTTAAGGTCACTGCTGATACATGTCCTATCTTTCCAGATAGAGTGTAAATTCCTCCCGGGCAAGAATTGGACTCTTTGTATTCCCCAGCACCAAGCATGAGGCTTCCTCTGTGATTGCAGTTGTATTATTATAATATGCAGACAGCCCATTTCTGATCACTTTGCTTCACAAATAGGGACACATGGGGAAAAAAATCCCAAAGCAGCAGTCCCAACAGAGATGCATCACCTATTTTTCCCCTCCCCTTTCTTAAAATTCGAAATAAGATTTCAATGCCAATACTACAACTGAGAGCTCTTTCATTGCTCAAGTTCCGGAATAACATCCTGAGTTATGGACTCCAGTGGTCTTTCTTAATGACCGATTAGAGTTCTTTCCTTTACCACCTACTGATGATTACTTGTTTTGATAAGGTGCTCAGTAGTGTTGACCTAGCACCTGTGCTAATTGCTTTACCCTGTTAGAATCTGATTTTCATTGTGTTGAAATGTTAAAGCCAGTGGTTCTCAGCCCTGGCCACACATTAGAATCACCTAGGGTCCTTTTTAAAAGAACAATGCCCAGGCTCCACCCCCAGGGATTCTAATGTAATTGGACCAAGGTGGGTTCCAGTATCAGTGTGGTTTACAAGCTTCCCAGGTGATTCTCATGTGCAGCCAAGGCTAAGAACCATTCACTGAAACACACCTAACTGGAAATTTTGTTTCTCTGACTTCAGCATCCAGAGCTGCCTCAATCACACCACAATCTACGCAAGAAAAAGTAAGTGAAAACTTTGATAATTTCATAAGTTTATCTAAAGAAATCTTACCTATCAGGAGCACCAATAAGAATGAGGAAGGAATCCAAATCACCAAAGTGGTGTGAAGTCTGTACAGAAATGTGGTAAAGTAGAAAGAGCCTAGATTTGATGGTTAAAAAAACAAAAAGAAAAAAAAACAGCTCTATTATTTTACTGGTTACATAATATTGGAGAAGTCATTCTATGCATTTCAGTTTTCTCATCTGTCAAGTGTGCATAAATCTTTTTCATGAAGTTGTTAAATAGATTTAATGAAGGTCCTATGTTAATAAGCTTAGGAAACAGTTTGCTCATATTTCAACTTCTTTTGGAATTCTTACATCACTCCGCGTATGCCACATTCTCAGCATTTGAAGGATTATTTTAACCAGTTAATCTAAGAGCATTTGCAACTTGACTTCATTTTTCTACTGAGTACTTATCAAATGTGTAGCATGATATGAATGAATGCATTGTTCTATAGTTTTGTGGGTATCTTAAACTCATGTGCATATTTTAAATACTTTTATTTTCAAGGTCTCTAGGTCAACAAGGAAGTGCTAACCAACAAAAGAATCTGGCACACCCAACACTAGTGCCCGATATTATGGGCCACTAAACACTGACATTCATTGGGCAGGTTGATCATTTGGCAAAGTGGCCTAATGATCACAGTTCAATCTCTGAGGCAGCCAGGTCCTGGTTAGAGACCCACCCACCACAGTAAGCCAGGGGCTAAGTGCCTAAGCCACAGAGGCTGACCACATCTGGGCAGTGGGGTAGACAAAGCCCAATGTCCAATGGTAATGGTCAGCTCCAGATTCTCAAGAGGCCCTGTTGGGTTTTAAACAAGTGAAGGAATATTAAAACAATAATTCCTCACCAACAACAGCCACACCAAGTTGTAAAACAACATGGCTTTGTTTCTATATAAAATCACTGGATCTCACTCCTGAAATTCAGTTCTGTTCAATCCTCTTATAAAAGGTGTGCAGGATTTTCATAGCCATAACCTCATATTTGCAAAAATAGAGCTTTTTCTTTATAACTGAAGTTAATTTTTATCTCAAGCCCTTCATGTTTCCTGATAGATGAATGATCTGGTTACTTCCAAGTAAACTTAACCACTTCTGTAATTTCTTAATTATTTCAGTATTACATGCTATCAGATTATGGACTTTCCCCTTTCTCTCTTCTCTCTGGGGTTAATTCTTACTCAAATGCTTACACAGTGATGTAGTACATAGGAGGAAGTATCTCTGTGGCTGTCCAGAGCTGACATCTGCTGATATATGCAATCATAACATCTGATTCTTAGTATCGTCACCTGAATGGGCTTCCACTGAAGCGGCCACATCCCAGAGCTCATCTGGACCCAGACTGAATGGCCTATGCCACCACTTACGGTGTATCCCTTGGTCATGCACTTGAGACCCCTTTGGATATTCAGATTTCTCTCTCTGCTAAAATATGCATCCTTATTTGGGACATGAAGAAGGTTAAGCTGCAACCCCGTGTCTCTTTGGGATAATGAGACAATTAGGATCTGTCAAGGAGCCCTCTCTACCTTTGATGCCCAGTGCAGCCACCTCAGCTTCACTGCCCCATGCCGAGTGGCATGAGAATGTTTGTGACGTCTCTCCCTTCTGGCCATCCAGATGGGAAACAACACAGATAGAGTAAATTTAAACGATGCCTAACAGAGTAAATTTAAACAATGCCCAGCAGATCAACACAATTTTATTCCTTAGTCATATAAAATCCATTACAATTCCAGAAAACTCTTTATGACATCTGTCTTTTCTGTGTTGCCTCAGCCTTCCAGACTAGCAAGAGAAGAGGCAAACTGGAAAGTCTAGCTCCATCAATTTTATACTTCGACACAGAAATGAGCCATGTCACTTCCATTCACAATTACCGGCCAGCAAGTCTCAAGTCACATCTTCAAGGAGGAGGATAAGCGCAATGTCCCATATGCTCAGAACCAGAGTGGGGCACTGTAGCGATGTCTTCCACAGCCCCAGTTCCTCCGCTTATTGAGGGTCTCATAGTCTCTTTGTCCATCATTTGGGTCATTATTTGAGACTTGGCCCAAAATGGGGACTCAGCCCTAAAATCAATGTCTATTTCTCTTTATTAGTTTCCAACTTTCTTCCTCTCTTCAGTTGGGGCCATCATTATCTAGTGGGGGAAGGGGGACAGAGGAGGGAGATCATGAAAAATGTGGAAAGATTAATTAAAACTTTTAACTTTGAAAGTCAGGAAGTTTCTGTTTCTCTGTCCTCTTGACAACTTCCACTGTCCTACGTACTCTACCCCAAAGTCCCCAGTGTGGAAAGTCAGCCTTACATGTCTTCTGACATAATGGGGCACAGTCATGGGATTAAAAGTCAGTAGAAATAGGTGAGTATCAACACTTTACGTATTTTCTTTTCACCAACAACCATGGATCACTATCCTCTTCTGTATACCATATGAGTGGGTCTATGGAGGCTGGACAGAGAAAGCAAATATGTTTAACTTATCTGTATGTAAATCAGAGAACAGGTCTGGGAAAATGTGTACTTAAGTATTGTGGTAATGTATGAAGAGGCCAGCAGTAATACAAGCATTTTGCTGGCACTTGCAGAAAATAAAAGGAAGGAAATTGGAAGTTTAAAAAGACATCCAACTTTAGACCAAAAAGCTCAGTAACAAACTTTAAAAAGTGGTGCCTTCTGGATAGCATAACACTTGTAGGAGGACCCACCTCAACAAATTACAGTGCTACACTCATTTCTCCTTAACCGCTGAAGGTGATTCAAGAGATGAGTTACCTGCCAGAGAGGCTTTTCATGCTGAAGAATCTGATTTTAAAGGGTATTTAATAGCATTTTTGTTTTTACTTCCCTAGACTTCTGTTAATTTTGACACTTCAGTTTTGCCTATTATTGTACTTTTCAGGATATTAATCTCAGAGACTACTGCTTTTAAAGCCAGGAACTCAGAGGTTTATGACGTCTATTGTATCCATGTCCTATTACTACAATTAAAATGTGTAACAACCACAAAACTTCGGAGACATACAACAATAAACCTTGATGTTCACATGTTGTGGATCAGCTGGGCGTCAGCTAGGTGGCTCCGCTGATCTTGGCAGGGGTTGCTTACATATCTGGGGTCTGCTGGTTGTTGGCTGATCTAGATTGGCCCCAACTAGGGTGACAGGAGCACTCTTCTCTGGTCCGTGTGTCACTCTTCCTTCTCCTGGGACCAGCAGTCTAGCCAGGGCATGTTCACTTGGCATTAACTAATGCATGAGAGTGAGAGAGCAAGTCCAGTCACAAACACAGTTCCAAGGCTCTGCTTCTATCACATCTGTTAATATCCCAGGGGCCAAAGCAGGTCACACAGCTAAACCCAGAGTCGAGGCAAAGAGTTTCACTCTTTGCAAGGAGAAATGAAGAATCCAGGCTGAGTCTCGGTATTTACCACTTGTAGGATTCTGTCCACCCAGACGGCCCAGACAGGGCTGGAGCACTGACTGCCTGGGCACTAGAAAAATGGTAAATGAAACTTAGATAGGGACCAGCTCCTACGTGCTCAGTGAGAGAGACTGAGAAAAGGAAATGAGCCATGGCACTGAGACTTATGAACAGAAATAGGAATCCAAAAACCTTTGATTACAGAAATTAAAACAAATGTTAAAGATGACTGAGAATGACCAGAGTATATCATTCTTATCTCAATTTCCCCTGAATACATAGTACCTTCTATTTTACAGGGTGCTGAGTGATGGATAAAATGTTTAACATAGTTTATCTCAATTGTTCCTGACAACGGCCCCTATGCAGTGGCATCACTGCCCCGTTTTAAATGTGGAGAAACTGAGGACTTTAGAGGTAAAGGGAGGTGCCCACAGCAGCAGAACTAGTAAGTGATCCAACTGAGACTCAAACCCAAGCCTAGGTTGGTTTGTTTTTTTTTCCCCACTATGTGATGAAAACTTTTGAAAAATAGACTTAGAAACAGTAACATTTAAAACATCTTCCCTATAATTTCCAGCATAAAGGCCAAGGTGCCAAGTGTCATACAACTTAGAAAGGGATAAGTAAATCGGTGGTTGCTATGGAGTTACCTTAGCACTCCTGTGCTTGTGAAGCTGGGGTTGACACTGAAGGCTATTATAAGTTCAAGGGAAGCATGAGCCAATGCTTACACGTTTTCTAAGTAATGACAAAAACATGACATGATTCTCATGGAACTGGAAAAGAAATGGTTCAAAATGTTATTAGGAAAGGGGGGAGTTTCTATGGAGGGATCGGAGTCAATCAGTAGATGGAGCCTTGGATGGGAAACAATCATGTTGAAAACTGGGGTAAAATAAAAGCTGTAAATCATGAATATAGAATCAAATACTTGTTACCAAAGAGGAAAGTCAGAGACGACAAAATATAGGCAGGAGACCTAAAAGATTAAAAATAACACAAAGATGTAGAATATTACTGATCACAGATGAGGTGATAAGAAATCAGTCTAAAGCTTACAGAAAAATCCAAAACTGTTGATAATTTGTTTTTCCTCAGCAATTGAAATTGTGTATTCTTAAAGGGTCCCTTAATGTCACTAGATGTAGTGCATGTTGCAAACGGAAAATAAACTGAAAACTTGAATCTTTCCCACACTTAATACCACAGTGGTTTGCCTTCGAAATGACCTGAAGTCTAGGAAAAAAGGAATCGGGATAGATCTCATCTCTGTGACCCGACGCCAGACGCGGGCCTGGTTTCTCAGGAATAACTCACTGAGGAGTGAGTGGGGAGATAGGATGTGCTTCAGAGAGTTCCAAGAAGAAAACAACTAACTAGAAGTCCTCGAGGAAAGGACCTGTGGCACGCTACCATGCGTGACAAGAAATGCCAGGAGCGAATGCCGTCCTGTGAGACAGAGCTTCACGTAAAGGGCATGAAGAGTGGACAGTCAGAAATCTGGGCTCAGAGATGCAGCAAAGCGGCCGCTGGCAGAGAAAAGCAGATTATCTAGTCATTAATATGTGAAGGATTGCCTCTGTCCTCTGCCTGCTGCCAGAGAAACCCCATGCAACCTGAGGAGAAAAACACATGCAAAGCAGACGCAGGCTTTGCAAATCATTTTCACAGCCCTTACCCTCCCCTGGGTCAGCCCTCACTCTCAGCAGTGATTTAGATACAGATCGAGAGAGAATGCTGACCAAATTATTGGAGGAAATAGCAAATATGTTAAATTACAGAAGTGCGATAAAAAGAAATAGCCTTGAAGGAAATGAAACTGATAAGATTAAATTCAGCAGGGATAAGTGTACTAGGAGGAAGGTAGGTTTAGAAAACCAGTTACACAACTTGAGAGAAGAAATTTAAGACCAATCTATAGGAAAATGAACTCAGTGTTCGAATCGGCTACAGGCTCAATGTCAGTCTGCCTTTAACACAGTGATTCTTAACCTCTGTGGGATCAAGGGTTCCTGTGCGAATGTGATAAACATTGGGTACCTTCACCTCAGAAACATATATTCTTACACAGCATTTTGTATTTACTTTCAGGAAGCTCACAGAGCCCTGTGGCACATCCGCGTACAGTCTGGTGGTTTGGAACACGGGACTTGTCCTCAACAAGTCTAAAGTCAATCAAGGATCCCATCATGTCTCTAACACTCAGAATTTCACATTGTGATTCTGGAAAAGTAGCATAACCTCTCTCCTCTCTGGGTTTCCTCATCAGTAAAGGGATGATAATAAAAGCAGTACCTACCCACCCTCCAATGTTATTATAAGAGATTCATAAGATAAAGCATTAAGAGCTTTTGGTTATTTTGTTATATTTTCATTATATGTTCAAAATATTAATATGTTTCTTATATGTATATTTTATCATATGTATTAAATTACCAAAATCAGTTGCTATCTGTGCAATTTAGTTTACAGGGCAGAAGAGGGGATCATTCCCCTGTCTGTTTTGCCACTTGGAGGAATATCTGGAGCCCAAGTTCTGATCCGGACATCTCATTTTAACAAAAACAGGTGTCACCTAGAACACAAGTAAAGCAGGCCAGCCAGGATAGTGAGGGGATACCCAATGTATGCACAAGAAGACAGGTGGAAGAACTAGGACTCTTTAGCCTAGAGAAAGGAAGATTTAACCAAATTCAAATACTTTGGTTTATTCTGTCAGAAAAAGAGGAATTATTCTGAATGACTTCAGGGTCCAGAATCTGGGCCAACAGGGAAGAAAATTTCACCTAAACGTAAGAAAGACTGTCTTAAAAATTAGATGCCAAGATTTCTCTATCATATTCATTCAACAAACATTATTATTGAACATCCACTGTGCTCCAGAGATCATGCAAAGCACCGGGAATAGAAAAATGAGTAAGACACAAGCCTTGGTCCGTTAACAGGCTCCCAGTTTGGTGGGAGACACAAGTAAATCGGTGATTACAGACAGTATCACCAGAGGCAATGGTGTTGCCTGGCAGACAAGGCAGGGCACCCACCCAGACTGAGGAAATTGACCTGACAGGTGGCGCTGAAGCTGAAACATGATGGATGAAAAGGAACTAGCCAGGAACTAGGTAAGCCAGGCATGCTAGGCAGAGGGCAAAGGCACAGAGGTGAGAAACAGCATTTAAGGAATTTGGGGCACAAAGGATAAGGCAAAGAGGAGAGGGAGAGAACTTAGATGTGATCCCATAAACTCAGTGGAACCATTAAAGGATTTTAAGCAGGCGAGCGACCTGGTCAGAACTGTGTTTAGATATGGACACATTATTACTAAATGTTTGGGCACAGATCTCATACTTGTGATGTTTCTACAGCTTCCCATTAGAGGCCATTAACTAAATAAGTAAGGAGCTTCATGATAGTTCAACATTTTTTCAATAGTTTCTTTAGTCTTGTATGATACAAGAATATTTCACATAGGCTACTTGTTTGGGATATTGAGACAAGACTGGAAATCTAAAGACAAACTAAGAGACAGAAGTAAGAATTCAGGCAAGAGATGTGAAGGCCTGGATTGGGTCTGCAATGCTGTGGAGGGATTGGGAGGTGAACTTAATCCTCTCTGATGACTTTCTAAAGCCTGAGCTCTGTGCAGTTGGGCCTGGAAACAATCACAGAATTGCAGGATTGTATGGGACATTGATATCATCTCATCCAACACTTCCATCGTAGAAACTAAACCTCAAGAAGGGAAAGTAGCTTTCTTACTTCCCCATATGGCAGGGTAATGAAGGAGTTAAGAACAGGACACAAAACCCTGCAAAGCACCACCCTTCAACCTTGATCCAGTGAGTGTGACCTTCCGTTCTTACCACATCACTCAAATTTTCCTTAAATCTCTTTTGTAGCAAATGCACTTTCTCCATGAAGCCTACAAAAATAGGGTGACAGGATGTAAGCTGTTTATCAAAAGGAAATCAGTGTAGAATTTAATATTGCCATGGATCACACATACATTATGGAACAGGAAGGGTCTCCTATTAAACTTTCGGGGTGACAGAAAGAGCACAGGATGATTCAAACCTGAGTTCAACATTTGTCAACAAAGCAGCACTGAGAAAGTCACTTAAACTCTGAAGCTCACTTTTCTCATCTGTAAAATGAAAGAATTCTTGCCATGAAGTTTTAGATACATAAAGTGTCAGGTAGGTCATTTTTCCTTCTTGTCCCCTTCTATCCGTTCCCTATCAAGACTGATCAGGAGAAGCTGTCTGCCGTCTTCTCTAGCCTACCAGAGAGAGTACAGAAAAGTGGTTAGAATTTGGCCTCTAGTACAAGGCAGACTAAGCGATGACTCTTGGCCCTGTGTGAACATAAACACATTCTTTGTTTTGTTTTGTTTTATTTTTTTATTAATTTATTTATTTATTTTTTTTTTTTTTTCAGACAGAGTCTCACTCTGTTGCCCTGGCTAGAGTGAGTGTCGTGGCGTTAGCCTAGCTCACAGCAACCTCAAACTCCTGGGCTCAAGCGATCCTCCTGCCTTAGCCTCCTGAGTAGCTGGGACCACAGGCATGCGCCACCATGCCCGGCTAATTTTTTCTATATAGTTTTTAGTTGTCCGATTAATTTCTTTCTATTTTTAGTAGAGACAGGGTCTCACTCTTGCTCAGGCTGGTCTCGAACTCCTGAGCTCAAACAATCCGCCCGCCTCGGCCTCCCAGAGTGCTAGGATTATAGGCATGAGCCACCGCACCCGGCCTGCATAGACACATTCTTTAATCTCTCTGTGACCATTTCTATATCTATGGTAATCTGGAGACAACTATTCCAACCTCACAGGGTTGTTGTGAGGATTACATGAGCTAAATACATAAAAGGTGTTTAGAGCAGTGCCTGACAGAGTCGACACTTGATCTATTGCTCTGGTTATGTGGACCTTACGTGCGGAGAACCAGGTTACTGTGTAGTTTCCTTTATATCGCCATCCTCATGGTTAATGATCTTCTCTTTCATATACAACATCTTTTCACAAACATTGCATTTTCTTCATGTATTCTTCTTCAGACCTAGAAGAAACTTAAAGGCTTTCTCTCAAAAGTAGTTAAGGTAATTTGGGATCAATGGATCCAACTGACTACCAGAAATGGAATAGTGGAGTCCTTAATATCATCAACTCAAGATATTGGACACCCACCCATTGACTTGTTCCCTGTGTTTGATTAGAAGTCAATAGCTCCTCATCCCTCATTCGACAGGCCAGAGTGTTCCTAGAAGTACTTGCTATGGGTTGAAGTAGTTTGGTGTGCCTGTGTGAAGATACGTGAGAATTAGAATTGGCCTTTGTTTGTATTATCCTCAAAGCCACAAAAAATATAGGTACCCAAAAAATACCTATTGAATAAACCAACCCCTGAAACTCCTCACTGAGTGCCTTGGTAGTACATGATTAACTCTAGGGGCTGCCTTACATTACATTTGAGAACACAGGACTAAAGTCAATAGCAAAAAGTAGTAGATAAGAAATTGGGCTCCAGGGTGAGACTGTTTGAATCCTGGCTGCATCCTATATGTAGCTTTAGGCACATCACTTAACCTCTCTAAATCCCAATTTTCCTCATCTATAAGATGAGTAACATAATAAATGTCCCAAACTAAAAGAGTTTGCATGAGATTAAGTGAAATAATTCTCGTAAAGAGTGTAGCACCAAGCAAATGTTCACTAAATGCTATTATTATTCAATATGAAAATGACTAAATGTGATACAATGTTGTATTGCTTTAAAATGCACAAATTAGAATTCATAGAGGGGGAGATCATTATGGCACTAAGGAGCATATGCATCTTAACCAGGTAGATGTTTCTTAAACAAGGCAAGTTCTGAGCTAGACCTTAGAGAATAAATAGGTTTAGATTGCAAAGGGTTCTTCCCCTGGGCAAAAGAACCGGAGGATATTATCCCTGAATGTACAGAAGAGTAAATGTACAGTCAGAATTTTGAATAAGTTCCCAAGGGGCTACAAAAGCAACGTTTCCAAGTCTAGTATGGAAGTGGCAGGCGATTTCAGAAAAGATGAGCTATCTAGTGATAATAACTGGTTGATCAAAAACCTTGGTGTAGTAATAAGCAAAGGTTTTAGAAGCAGACAGGCCTAGATATGTGTCCTGAGACAAATTAACACTTCTGAGCCTCCCTAGTCTAATCTTTGTAATGGGGTTATTTTTACCTACCTTGCAAAATTTTGAAGAGGATTAAATGAACTATTGAAGGTAATCACAATCACAAAAAGGAGTTATATAAATTCACCTGGACAAACACCAAGACAGTGTTGCCTAACTGCAGAAGAATCAGGAAAAGTTTTACCTTCATTCAGTGTCCTAACTCTCCTTACTGGTTTCTGTAACCAGTATCTTGTACATAGTAAGAGTTCAATGTTCAATAAATGCAAGCGGTTGTCATCATCAAGGATTAGATAGAGCTAATTATTACCTCATTTAATCCTCAAGCAATCCTGGAACAAAGACAATTTTATTTGTTCCACTTTACAAACTGGGGAAAAAAAAGTTTGAGAGTTTAGTCACTCGTCCAAGCTCATACAAAAAGTAAGTGGTAGAACCAGAATTTGAACTAGGGCAACCTGGCTCCAAAGGCTGTGTGCTTTGTGTACCTCTGTAGACTGCCAGCAGATAACTCTGAACCCTTCAGACATGTTCCTGCTGATTCAGCCCTGTTTTGACAGTGTGAGCCCACTACCTGGATTCAAGAAGGAAAAAATAGCTCAGTAGGGAAAAGCAGACATGGTTCAGTCACTGGCTGGATAGAGAGTAGGCTGCCAGAATCACCTGCAATTTTCATTTCAATCTTTCTCTGTAATTCAATTCTCATTTTAATTAATAGTGAACAAACCCTTACACTTAAGTGTGCTGCAGATCTGGCAAGGCAAAATGATTGTTGGAGCTATTGTCCTGTAATGACAGAGAGAGAGAGAATGCCTCCAAAAAACAGACCTTAAGAACTAGGCCTGGTTGTGTCAAGTGACACTGATTACACAATTTAGACTAGCACTATCAATCCCAATCTTGTCTGGAAGAAGAGCTTGCCCTCATAGGTACTACTTAGAAACTATTTGCTCCTTCTCTCAGGCCAGAAGTAATTGAAAATCAAATTTGAGAATGTTATAGAAAATCTGAAGAGGATTTATTAAAGAAGGAAAAAGGACAAAAATATTAAACTATTGGTTCTCAATTTTGTTTTCTTCTGAACTTTCCCTGTATATTTTCCCCAGGTTTCCCATAACCAATCCAACCTTCTTGTCCCTAACTTCTGAAAGGGAGGGGAGGGAGAGGAAGCTGAGAAAGATGAAAGCAGAAGAGGTGTAGAGCAGGAAGAACATAGATTAAGAAAAGGAACCAGGGAGGAACTGTCTACAGAGTTAGGGTCTTTGTGAAGTCAAAAAACCAGATGTTTCTAGATGAGGGACGAAGAGAACAAGAAATATAAAAAGTTCTCAGGATTTGATCAGAGGAACATCCTTGTACTGACAAGGCCCAAGAGTATGAGCAGGTTTTAAGTGGATTGAAATAGAACTAATTAGAAACAAAGGAGTTGAAATGTGAGGCTGAAATCACCCAAGCTGTTAATAGCTAAACATTTACCCTGAGACCTTTTTGGACTTCCCCAGGCAAAATTGGGCACTCTATCCTCTGGACTCCCATGGTGTTCGCTATGGTGTCAGCAAGGTAAAGGCAGACCTCTGGCATGGTCCATATCACAGTGGAGCATGTATTTATTTACAGTGGAGCATGTTGTATTCAATTCATGTGTACACATAGTGGGTGTTTAATAAATGTTTGCTGGAAGGGAGGGAAGAAAAGTAGGAGTAAAGTAAGGGAAGGAACAAAGAATGACAGGCAGAGAGATATTCAGGAAACACGTCCTCCTTATTTCAATCAGCATGAGTCAAATAGTAATTTTGGTCTCATGTCAACTATTTCATCCTTTCAAATCTAATTAGGAGAGAAAAAAAGAGGCAAAGTGATTCATATTCTATCTTTTCATTAGAAAGGTTGAAAATGAACAGCAGCCAATATTGTGAATAACTAGAACTCCAGGGCAGATATTATGAACTTAATAAGCCATTATCTCTAAAATAATTATTCTGAATGAGCTTTTAAAAATAGTTTTATGTCTTTTACATCCCCATCTGTCCCATGCTAAAATACCCTCAACTCTTAACATTTTGCCTTTGAAATCTTTACTATGATGTTCAGATGAATGGTGATTTTCCAACTTCCTAAAAAGTAGAAAATGCAGTAGCAGCAATATTTTATATGTTAGCCATGTTCGTTCTTTTTTTTTTGAGACAGAGTCTCACTCTGTTGCCCTGGCTAGAGTGAGTGCCATGGTGTCAGCCTAGCTCACAGCAACCTCAAACTCCTGGGCTCAAGCGATCCTCCTGCCTCAGCCTCCCGAGTAGTTGGGACTACAGGCATGCGCCACCATGCCCGGCTGATTTTTTCTATATACTTTTAGTTGTCCGATTAATTTCTTTCTATTTTTAGTGCTGACGGGGTCTCGCTCTTGCTCAGGCTGGTTTCGAACTCCTGAGCTCAAACAATCCGCCCGCATTGGCCTCCCAGAGTGCTAGGATTACAGGCGTGAGCCACCGCGCCCAGCCAGCCATGTTCTTTCTTTTTCAAACTAGTTTTTTATCTTTGGTCTCCTTTGGTCGTCACAATAAGGTTCTGAGGTTGGTAGAGCAAGTACTATTATCTCTAGCCCATAGATGTGGAAACTGAGGAAGAGAAAATAACAGCACACAGTAGGTTCATGTTTGAAAAAAATATATAAACCTAGGACTCTGACTCAGAGCTCAGCTCTCACCCTGCAGCAATGCTTAGAGTAAGGTCATTCTAGAATGTTCTTTGGGTGTATCTTTTGAAGCAAAGAAAGGAGCAAAATATTTCCCAATTTTTTACATATCAGTCATGTTTTTACATATGCTAATAGTCTTATTTTATAAGATATACTTGTATTATTCTCACACAGCTGTGGTTTTCAAACTTCTTTTAGTAGCAGAACCTGATTATCAAAATTTGATGCTGAAGCCCTCTATATAAAACAGATGAAAGTGTACTGATTGGAGCTCAGCTGAGAGAAATATAAGAGATCCGGTGATAAGAGAGCATTGGCCTCAGACTAAACACTAAATACATAAAGATCACCAGAACACCACTGAACACAGAATGAAGACCTTGTCATAGAGCATGTCTGACTTTTGGTGAAGTGAGATTAACAAGGACTTCACGATCTAACTGATTCCAATTTCAAGGCTACCACTGGCTCACTGTGTGCATTTGAGGAGGTTATCGATCTTTCTGGCCTCAGTTTCTTCATCCCTGGAAGGCATGGTAGCACCTGCCAGGTACATTTGTTCTGAGGACTAACTCAGATTCCCCAAGTGAATCATGGATCACGATGCTTAGCATGCAGTAGGCACTCAGACAGTTTCCTTCTGGAAGGCCCTTGCCAAACTTACCTGTTTTTCTCACAAACCTGATGTGTTCTTGTTTCCTCAGAGGGTATAAATTCCATTTGTTTTCTTAAGTCTGGCTCATGCCATTAGCACTTGAGAGCTTGCACTACTCCCTCAAACATTTAGCATTTTCTATTCCGTTAGCACAGCATCAAGATTTTAAAAGCAGCTTGAAAATAAACTTGATTCCAAATACGATTTATAATGTCCCAAGAAACAGCTCATTTACCCAAGAAAGTGCCATCAATTATTGACAGATGTACCTTCTGAGGAGAAATAGCATTAAGACTAAGAGACTGAGGGAAAAGCATGGCTCAACCCCTTAAGCCAATTATCCAAGGTGATTTTGAGCATTAAATCTTTAGATATGCTTAATTTACTATCCCTTGCCTGTAAGCACAAAAAGAAGTGTCAGGAGAGGGGAAAAAATGGTAACCAATTTAAGACTGCTTTTAAAAACAGAGAGGAAGAATAGCACAGTGGGGAAAATGTATAGGAGGTAACGCGTGGGTGTTGGATGCATGTGGGCGTATAGATTGAGCACCCCCAGCCCTCATGGACGCTGCCCCTCACTGCAGAGCCAGCTCCTACCCACCTGTCTTTTGTTCAATGCAGAAGTAATTGCGCTTACCTGCCTCTGACCTAATAATTACCACAGTGCCTGATTTTATTCTCAGCGTGTTTATTGTGGCTGAATTTCCTTGGTTTTCAGGGCAAAGGCCTTACTAAGGATGCTAGCATTATTTGCTTTAACATCAAGCTAGTGACGGGGCTACATAAGGTTTCGTAAAAAGCTAAGAGGCCAGTGTGAATCCAGCCCAGGGGGCTTGTAATCTGTGTTTGACATACAGATATTAGAAAACCTTGGCAAGACTACAAGGTTTACATGCAAGGGAAGAAAGGAAATGCATGAGGCCAATACATTTGAGAATGCTAATATATTTCTCCATAGTTTTTTCAAAAGGAAAAAAATAGGAGATGGGTTTTTTTCCCTAAAATCTAAATTATAAGGCAAAAAGTGACCAATGCCTACTTAGCTTTAATTTGCAAGTCCTGAGAAGTGTGTGTGTTTATATGTGGGTATGTGTGCACATGTACATACACACATGTGTATTTTATGTATGCTGTGGTTGAGTATGGGTAGATGGAAATAAAGAAACTTGGGATGGGAAAGAGATATACCTACATAAAAATTTTTGCATGCTGAATTGAACATTTCTGTATTTGAGAAAATAAGCCCTGCCATAGGAAACCTGAAAAATTACTACCCTGACAATGCAATCTATAGTTTAAAGTACAGTTATAGAACATTCTGAAATTACCTGCTTATACCTCATGACCTGGTGGAATAATTGTAGGCTAGATTCTTTCATCTTTTTTATATTTTTTTTATTAAGAATTAAGAGATTCACTGTATTGGGTTGTTAAAAGCCTGACCTCTTAGAGCATGCATTTTCATCCCATCATTAAACTGTGTATATAAAATTCAGTAGGCCTTGACTTTTATAGCTTTAACTCTAAATTTCAGATACAAAATCAGCATTTTAGGGCCAGTTGGGTGCCAGGCACTGTGAAAGTTCTTTCAAAGGCACTGCCTCATTTGATCAACACCCAGATTTCTGACCAGGTCTTCTGACTCCAATCTAGTATACATCCTACCACATCACGACCTTCTACCATTGCCTCATTATCAAGTTGTTGAGGCGTTTTAGACAAGAGGTAGGAGCAGAGGCACAGTGGCAGTCTCTTTGGTAATGTACAACGATGTGGTGATGAAATCAACACAGCTAGGTCCATTTCTGGTATATTTCTGGCTTGCCATTAGAAGCATATGCTTTTACTCTTTCTCTTAATGTGAAACTGAAGCAGAATACGGGAACCTTGATCAACACACAAAAATTATCAAAGATCTTAAGTACATTGCACTCCTTTGAGAGTTCCTCTGTACTCAAGGTGTGACTCTAAGCTACACAACCCATCAAATGAATGATGTATTTGCAAACAAAAGATGAGGTTTTGACAACTAGTTATTTTAATAATGTTGCAATTGCTTAAAATCTTGTGTTAGGGAGAAGAGCAGTCTGGGGCAGCATGAGTCCTCTTTGGAATCGTCATCATCCCTGGAACATGTCTTAACACCCTCAAATTTTCATCCTTTAAGGGATGGAAAATTTTAATACTGTAGAAGCATATTTGAATTAGCCAAAAGTTATTCAAAGCCAAGGATGATAAAGTGAGGAATCAAACTGAATAATATCATTTTGTATTAATATACATGATGTGACTGTAAAGTAATTTATTATCTTAAATAAATTGTAAGCTGGCTTTGAAGATAATTGTAAAAAAAAAAAATTCCAGAATATTTTAGGTAACTACATTCAAGATATTTTAGGTAATTGCACGCACCCATTCATAAGGATCCCTCCTCAAAATGCTTAGCTGTTTAAAACAGAAGAAATTTTAAGAACACATTTCTTCCATTAAGCAGATAAGAAAACTGATTTTAAAAGTAAGCCATTGGCCTGGGCCATGTGTGTGCCCGCACCTGTGTGTGTGTGTGTGTGTGTGTGTGTGTGTGTGTGTGTGTGTGTGTGATCGTGTGCACACACGTCCCTGTGCATGCCACCCACAAATGGTAATTGCCCTTGCTCAGGCATCATTCTGTAAGAGGTGGTCCCTTCATCTGGGCACCTGAATCTTGAACACAGCCATCATTCCTCCATAGAGCAGGTTTATATCTTCATCTCATGGGAAAGATTTTATTTTTCCTGACTTAAGGAAAAAAAACTAAAGGAATAATGTGACAATCTCTGCTTTTAATTAGAACTATATACTTTCCAAAACAGTAAAGCATGACTACATATACAGGCATACCTTGTTTTATTGCACTTTGCTTTATTGCACTTTGCAGATTATGAAATTTTTATAAATGGAAGGTTTGTGACAACCCAGCATGGAGCAAGTCTATTTGGAACCATTTCCCAACAGCGTGTGCTCACTTTGTGTTTCTACGCCACATTTTCGTAATTCTTGCAATATTTCAAACTTTTTCATAGTTATAGCTGTTATGGTGATCTATGATCAGTAATCTTTGATGCTACTAATGTCATTGTCTTGGAGTGCCACAAACTCTGACCATATAAGTTGGTGTGTGTTCTGACTGCTCCACCAACTGGCCATTCCCTTGTCTCTCTCCCTCTCTTCTGGCCTCCCTATTCCCTGGGACACAACAATCTTGAAATTAGGCCAGTTAATACAATGGCCTCTAAATGTTCAAATGAAAGGATGAGTCTCCATCTCTCACTTTAAATCAATAGCTAAAAATGGTTAAGCTTAGTGAAAAAGGCATTTCAAAAGCCAAATAGGCCAAAAGCAAGGCTTCTTGCACAGTTAGCCAAGTTATGAATACAAAGGAAAAGTTCTTGAAGGAAATTAAAAGTGCTACTCCAGTGAACACACAAATAATAAGAAAGAAAAGTGGCCTTATTGTTTATATGGAGAAAGTTTCAATGGTATGGATAGATGATCAAATTAGTGACAATATTCCCTTAGGCCAAAGCCTAATCCAGAGCAAGGCCCTAAATCTCTTCGGTTCTATAAAGGCTGAGAGAGGTGAGAAAGCTGCAGAAGAAAAGTTTGAAGCTAGCAGAGGTTGATGTATGAGGTTTAAGGAAAGAAGCCATCTCTGTAACATAAAAGTGCAAGGTGAAGCAGCAAGTGCTGTTGTAGAAGCTGCAGCATGTTATGTAGAAGATTTAATATCATTGATAAAGGTGGGCACACTAAACAGATTTTTATGTAGATGAAACAATCATATTGGAATAAGACACCATCTAAGATTTTCATAGCTAGAGAGGAGAAGTCAATGCCTGGCTTCAAAGCTTTAAAGGACAAGCTGACTCTTGTTAGGGGCTAATGCAGCTGGCGACCTTAAGTTGAAGCCAATATTCATTTGGCATTTTGAAAATCCTAAGACCCTCGAGAATTATGCTAAATCTACTCTGCCTATGCTCTAAGTGGAAGAACAAAGCCTGGATGACAGCACATCTGTTCACAACATAGGTTACCGAATGTTTTAAGCCCACTGTTGAGACCTATTGCTCAGAAAAAAAAAAAAATTCCTTTCAAAACATTACTGCTCATTGACAATTCACCTAATCATCCAAGAGCTCTGATGGAGATTAGTGTTTTTTTCGTGCCTATTAACACAACGTTAATATTGCAGCCCATAGATCAAGGACTAATTTTAAATTTTAAGTCATATCATTTCAGAAATATGTTTTATAAGGCTATAGCTGCCATAGATAGTGATTTCTCTGATGGATCTAGGCAAAGCAAGTTAAAAACCTCTGGAAAGGATTCAACATTATGGATGTCATTAAGAACATTCATGATTCATTAGAGGAGGTCAAAATATCAACATTAATAGGAGTTTGATTTCAACCCTCATGGATGACTTTGAGGGGTTCAAGACTTCAGTGGAGGAAGTAACTGCAGATGTGGTAGAAATAGCAAGAGAACTAGAATTAGAAGTGGAGCCTGAAGATATGACTAAATTGATGAAATCTCATGATAGAACTTTAGTGGATGAGGAGCTGCTTCTTATGGATGAGCAAAAAAAAGTGTTTCTTCTTTTTAGATGGAATCTACTCCTGGTGAAGATGCTGTGAACATTGATGCTTTAGAATGTTACACCAACTTACTTGATAAAGCAGGGGCAGTGTTTGAGAGGATTGACTCCAATTTTGTAAGCTCTATTGTGGATAAAATGCTATGAAATAGCACTGCATGCTACAGAGAAATCTTTCATGAAATGAAGAGTCAATCAATGTGGCAGACTTCATTGTCTTATTTTAAGACATTACATTTAAGTCTGTTATCCATCTTGAATTAATTTTTGTGAGTGGTTAGAGATAGGGATCCTGTTTCATTCTTCTGCATGTGGCTATCCAATTTTCTCAGTACTATTATTGAATAGGAATTCTTTTCCTCAGTGTACTTTGTTGTCTTCTTTGTCAAAGATCAATTGGCTGTAGGTAGATGGTTTTATATCTGGGTTCTCTATGCTGTTCCATTAGTCTATGTCTCTATTTTTATGCCAGTACCATGCTGTTTTCGTTACTATAGCCTTGTAGTATAGTTTGAACTCTGGTAATGTGATGCTTCCAGATTTGTTATTTTGCTTAAGATTGCTTTGGCTATTCACGCTCTTTTCTGGTTCCAAAGGAAGCTTAGAATTATTTTTTCTAGATCTGTTAAACATTGCATTGAATCTTTAAATCAGTTTTGGTAGTATGGACATCTTAACAATGTTGATTCTACTGATCCATGAGCATGATATGTTTTTCCATTTGTTTGTGTCATCTGTGATTTCTTTCCTCAGTGTTTCATAGTTCTTGTAGAGATCTTTCACCTCCTTGGTTAAATATATTCCTAGGTATTTTATTTTCTTTGTAGCTATTGTGAATGGTATTGAGTCTTTAATATGACTCTCAGTTTGGCTGTTATTGGTATATAGAAATGCCAATGGTTTGTGTGCATTGATTTTGTAGCCTGAGACTTTGCTGAATTTATTTATGAATTCCAGGAGTCTCTTGGTGGAATCTTCAGGGTTTTCTAGATAAAAGATCATATCATCAGCAAAAAGCAATAGTTTCACCTCCTTTTTCTTAGGACTTCCAGCATTATGTTGAGTGAAAGTGGTGACAATGGAATCCCTTGTCTTGTTCCAGTTCTTAGGGGGGATGCTTTCAACTTTTCCCTATGCAGATGACAGTGGGTTTGTCATATACGGCTTTTAGAATTTTGAGGTATGTGCCTTTTATGCCTAGTTCATTGATGGTTTTTATCATGAAAGAGTGCTGGATTTTGTCAAATTCTTTTTCTGCATCTATTGAGAGGATCATATGGTCTTTGGTTTTGCTTCTGTTTATGTGGTGAATCACATTTATTGATTTATGTATATCAAACCATCCTTGCATCCCTGGGATGAAGCCCACTTGGTTACAGTAAATGTTTTTTTTTTTTTTAATGTGCTGTTGAATTCAGTTTGCTAATATTTTATTGAGGATTTTCCATCTCTCCAAGAGATATTGGATCTGTAGTTTTCTTTTTTTGTTGTGTCCTTTTCTGGCTTTGGTATCAGGGTGATACTGGCTTCATAGAATGAGTTTGGGAAGATTTCCTCCTTCTCCTTGTTATGGAATAATTTTTGCAATATGGGTACCAGTTTTTCTTTTTAGGTCTGGTAGAATTTGGCTGTGAATCCATCTGGTCTGGGGCTTTTTTTTGTGGAAGAATTTTTATTACTGCTTCAATCTCACTGCTAATTATTCGTCTGTTCAGGAGTTCTATCTCTTCCTGATTGAGTCTTGAGAGGTGTGTTTCTAGGAATTTGTCCATTTCTTCTACGTTTTCTAGTTTATGTGTACAGAGATTTTCAAAATATTCACAGATCATGTTTTATATTTCCATGCTATCAGTTGTAATATTTCCTTATTTCCTTTTTATATCTGATTGAACTTATTTAGGTCCTTTCTCTTCTATTCCTGGTTAATCTAGCAAAAGGTCTATCAATTTTGTTTATCTTTTCAAAGAACCAATTTTTCTTTTGCTGACCTTTTGCATTATCTTTTTTGTTTTCCATTTCATTTACTTCTGCTCTGACCTTTATTATTTTTTTTCTGCTTCCTTTTCTAGTTCTTTGAGATGTGATATTAGGTTGTTAATTTGTGATCTTTCTGACTTTTTGATGTGGGCATTTAAAGCTGTGAATTTCCCCTTAGGAATACATTTGCTAAATCCCACAAATTTTGATAGTTTGTGTCCCCTTTGTTATTCAGTTCAAGGAATCTTTTGATTTCCATCTTAATTTCATTATTGACCCAATAACTGTTCAGCAGCAGGTTGTTTAATTTCCATGACTTTTTGTGGAATTGTTCTGCATGGAATTGACTACTAGTTTTATTCCCCTATGGTCTGAAAATATACATAGTATGATTTTGATTTTTTTAAATTTTTTGAGACATGTTTTGTGGCCTAAGATATGCTCAGTCTTGGAGAATGTCCTATGTGCTGATGAGAAGAATGTATATTCAGTAGTTTTGGGGTAGAAAGTTTTGTAAATGTCTGTTAAGTCCATTTGTTTTAGGATCCCATTTAAGTTCAGTGTTTATTTTGTTTTCTGCCTTGATGAGTCATCCAGCTCTGACAGTGGGATTTTGAAGTCCCTGGCAATTACAATGTCGTTATGTATTTCCTTGCTTTGATCTAGTAGGCTTTGCTTCATGAATCTGGGTGCTCCTTTGTTAGGTGCATATGTGTTTAGGATGGTTATTTCTTCTTGTTAAATTTTTCCTTTTACCATTATATAATGGCCATCTTTGTCTTTCTTTACCATTGCTGATTTAAAGTCAATTTTGTCTGATATGAAAATGGCTACACCTGCTTTCTTTTGGTTTCCATTTATGTGGAATGTTTTTTTCCATCCTTTCACATTGAGCCTCTGTGCATCCCTGTGGTTTAGATGTGTTTCCTAGAGACAGCAGATATTTGGGTTGTATTTTTTCATCCATTCTGCCATCATATGTCTTTTGAGTAACACATTTAAACCATTTACATTGAGAGATAGAACTGATATGTGGGATGCTGTTCTGTTCATCATGTTGGGTAGTACCTTACTGCTTTGTTTTTCTTCTTATGCTATTGTTTTATTAGAGTTGTGAGCTTTAGCTTTCTTGAGTGATTTTACACTGCTGAGTATCTATTGTTCTGATTCATATGTAATGCAGTTCTGAGTATATCCTGCAGGGCAGGTCTGGTCATGACAAATTTCCTGAATGTTTGCTTGTCTGGAAAAGACTTAATTTCTGCATCAATTGTGAAACTTAGTTTTGCAGGATACAAAATTCTGGGCTGGCAGTTGTTTTGTTTAAGAAAATTGAAAATGGGGCCCTACTCCCTTCTGGCTTGTAAGGTTTCAGCTGAGAAGTCTGCAGTTATCCTGATGGGCTTTCCTTTGTAGGTCAGTTGTTTCTCATATCTAGCTGCTTATAGAATTTTTTCCTTCATTTTGACTTTGGCCAGGTTGATTACTATGTGTTTTGGAGATGTCCTATTTGCTATAAACCTTCCTGGTATTCAATGACCATCTTGTATCTGGATGTCTAGATCTCTGGTGCTACCAGAGAAGTTTTCCTCAATAATTCCCTTAAATAGATTTTCCATGCTTTTTGTTCTTCTTCTCCCTCTCCCTCAGGGATATCTATAATTGATATGTTAGTTCACTTCACATAGTCCCATATCTCTCTAAATGATTGCTCTACATTTTTTATTCTCTTCTCTACCTCTTTAAATTAGTGGGTTAGCTTGAGAGCCTTATCTTCAAGCTGAGATTCTTTCTTCTCCTTGGTTTATTCTGTTGCTGAAGCTCTCTGCTGTGTTTTGAAATTCCCTAAAGGACTCTTTCATTTCTTTAAGTTTTATTATATCCTTTCTTATGTTGTCTAGGTCTTTAGTGACTTTTCCATTAATTTCTTGAAGGTTTTTTTTTTTTTTTTTGGCTTCTTTTTGTTGGTTTTCAACTTTCTCTTCAATTCCATTCACCTTATGTGCCATCTATATTCTGAATTCCATTTCTGTCATTTTGGCAATTTCCTTGTGGTTGGAGTTTATTACTATAAAAATCAAACAATCATATTAAAAAGTGGGCAAAAGACATGAACAAATGCTTCTCAAAAGAAGAAAGACAAATGGCCAATAAACATATAAAAAAGTGCTCAACATCACTAATCATCAGGGAAATGCAAATTAAAACCACAATGAGATATCACCTTACCCCCATCAGAATGGCTTTTATTAAAAAGCTCAAAAACAATAGATGCTGGCATGAATGCAGAGAAAGAATGCTTATACACTGCTGATGGGACTGCAGATTAGTACCACCACTACGGAAAACAGTATGGAGATTCCTCAAAGAACTAAAAGTAGACCTACCATTTGAACCAGCAATTCAACTACTAGGTATCTACTCAAAGGAAAAAAGACTTTTCCTCAAAATGACACCTGCACTCAAATGTTTATAGCAGCACAATTCGCAATTGCAAAGATGTGGAATCAACCCAAGTGCCCATCAGTTCATGACTAGATTAAAGAAATGTGGTATATGTACACCATGGAGTACTACTCAGCCATAAAAAAAATATGAATTAATACCTTTTGCAACAATCTGGATGGAACTGGAGACCATTCTCCTAAGTGAAGTATCACAAGAATGGAAAAAAACACCACATGTACTCCCTAATAAGTTGGAACCAACTGAAAACACACAGGTGCACAGAGGAAAGTAAAAGTTAGCAGAAATCAACCAGAGGCAGGGGGAGAAAGGGAAGAGAATAAACTAACCTAATGGATACTATGAACACTATTTGGGTGATGGGTACACCAATAGCCAGGACTCAAGCATTACAAAATGATCCGTGTAACCTAAAACATTTGTATGCCCTTAATATTTTGAAATTTAAAAAATAATAATCAGCCATAATGTAAGGAAACCTGGTTCAGAGAGTGGTCAGTAGAAGCCTCTCTGAGGAGGTGGCATTTGATGAGAAGTGGACAGCCTTACAAAGTGTAGGGTAACATTTTCCATCCAGAAGAATCAGCAAATGCAAAGGTGGTGTTTGTGGGAGTGAGCAGGGACAGTGAGGAGTGAAAACAGCTTGGCACATTCTGGAAGTTATCAGAGGGCAAGTTCTGGAGGATTGAAGAGGAGGAAGATGGAGGCCTGAAGTGAGGTCACAGAGGAAAATAGAAGACAGATGGTGTCAAAAGCTGGTGCTAACAGGCTATTTATGAAGGGTTTTATTCTAGTGCAATGGGAAGAGTTAATAGTGTTACCATCACTTTACAGGTGAGGAAACTTAAATTCACGTTACATGAGTTCTCAAAGTTCTTACCTCTGGCAAGCATATGGCTCCGTCCCACATCTTTCCATCCCCTTTTCTTTACCACAAATACATGTTATGTTGCATGTGAAGTACCAAGCACGTTACTACTTGCTAGATAAATTATAGTCTTAATCTGATTAAGTTTGGAGGTGAAAATGATCATGGAACAAATGCAACAAAACATGACAAACGCTATGTCCAAAAGTCTCTGCAGAATGTAGGGAAGACCTGAAGCGGGGAGAAGTCTGTTCTGTGTGGGTAAGGCAGGCAGGGTCAGATGTAGCACTGACTTCAATCTGGCAGATGAATGTGTATAAGGAAAGCAGGGGTGGGAGAGAATATTCAAAGCAGATTGAGCAAAGATACAGAGAAAAGAACAGCCTGGTGGATTCTGGGAATAGCCAGCTGTTTCTCACGTGGAGTGAAAGTGGAGAGATCGAAGATATGGTTGAAAAACTAGAAATGGCCAAAGCCCAGATCATGAGCCCCTGGTATGGTGAAGTAAGGAGTTTAAACTTCATTCTCTAAGCAGTGGAAGCCACTAATGGCTTTCAAGCAGGGGAGCAACACAATCGGATTCATTTCAGGTAGATCTCATTGGCAGAATTGTAGAGTTGAATTGTGGTGGTGCCAGGGGGCAATGGTACCAGGGAAACCAGTCATAAGATTTGCAAGGTCTAGACAAGAGGAAGTAGAGGCCTAAAGTAAAACTCTGGGTGTGAGCTGGAGAGAGGAGGATAAATTGAATACAGTACGGAGGAGGAAAGTGCAGAACTTAGAACACTGGGTGTTTGGGGTGAGGAAGATAAAAGATGTAGGGTGAATACTGCCTTTCTATGACTTTTGGCTCTCACTTCAATACTTTTGAGCTGGAAAATTTTTCTTCCTTATGTGAAAGAACACCTTTTATTTGTTTCGAACAGTTTAACATATCTTCTCTGCTAGCTAAGAAAAACTCACCTGAGTTTATTCACATTTTTAATTATTTTTAAAGAAAATATGATATGCTTTTCTCTGAAAAACTATTATTTGGAAGACAATGAAACTCTTTTTTTTTACCTAAAATGATCAGTGTAATGTCCTCTACTGAGACGAAGAACAAATTTCCATATTGCCACTGGCAGGACTGATACCTAAGCAAAAAAAGAAGGTAGGTTTTAACAAACTGAATTTTCCTGCAATTTAAGTTTCTATCAAAGGAAAAATATTAGTACTCTATTTAAGAGGATAGTTCTCTCTCTGGGATCCTCAGAAAATGCGAAATAATAATTCTGTTTATGTTCAGACCTGTCTTGACATGCCCTACTGCCAATGTAATCTCACCACACAGAAGTTCAATTTCTATTCTCAGATGCTCAAGAAGTAACTTCAGATTCAAGTCTGAGAATTGACTTGAAAGATACGATATTAACATTTCATAGATGGTGCCTGAAAAACAAAACATTTTAAAATTATATTTCAAGATCTTTCAAAATAACTGGGCTCTAGGAGACAAACGTCCATGACATTTATATACTAATTGTTCCAAGGTCTTATATGAGACAACTTCCGTGTATATCCTACCCTCATCTCAATTTTCTCCCCGACATCCCCTCTCTCCTGATTATTTCATTTTGTCATTCTTATTCTTTTTGGGAGGTGGAGAAGCCTTAACCATGCTTAGGGGGAGAAATGATCTGAGATTTTGATTAGCTTAATGTTTGACATAGAAGGTGCTGTGTGTAGAGAACTATCAAAGAAAAGAAAGTAGGACCTTGAATTGTCTTAATGAAAGCATCCCCACTGACAGTCATTTGGGAGAACTGTGCTAGCTTCCTTAAAGATTCAAATATATGTAATTATTACCAAGGTAAAGATAAGAAAACTGAAGATTAAAGGCACTGAGTAACTCATTCGACATCACACCTCCACTGAGTGATAGAATTGGGATTCAAGTGTACCTCTGTGACTCCAAAGTTGAGGACATAGGTAGGGAGAAGTTCCTAATTCCAGAGAACCTCCCAACAGTAACTGTTTTGGGGAAAACTTACAAATGTCCTGTAGACATTTTTTTCTTTTCCAAAAACACAAATTTGGAAAATAATTTTGATTTATATTCATGTATCCTTAATTGGCTGTCCTTATTTATTTCAGATTGGAAAGGTAGAATTATTAAACCTCCGGGTGTTTTCACAAATTGGCAAAGGAAATAGAAATAATGGACATAATATGTTTCTTGCAATAGCCTGCAATTAATGGAAAGGGCTCTCACAGCCATGGTTAACTCTGCTGTAAACTCATATTCTTCCCATCTAACTCCAGAAGCAAATTTCTGAGTAAACAAATGAGTTAATTTGCTATCTGCACTAAAGTGGACCGAGGAGGGGCCATTCTCCATTGAGAAAGTAGTGTTGGAGTTTGTTAATGAGAACCTTGAAGTAGCCTAACATTATGGTATCATTTGATAAATTTCAGTTTTCTAAATCTAAATTGCAGACTTCTAAAAATCAATTACTTAGGGGAAAAGAGGCTGTCAGCAAAAAGTATGAAGTTGGGAAAGAGACAGCATATTTTTAAAATAGATTTTGATATAATTCAGTCATCATTCAGAGATATGGGTTACTTGGATTAGATGGATAATTTCCCCCACCACGCTTCCTAACTCTGTAGGCTTATTTTGTGGGTATCATCCAAGTTATAGCTATTATAGGGTATTATAGGAATCTTGTCTATGTCATGGAAGTTACAGGGGATGTTAATGAACGTCATAATGAGTTACAGGATGGCACAGGAAGTCATAGGATGGGCCAAGAGTTAGGAGAATTGAATTTAAGGAGACAGAATATAAGACCTAGGGAGGCAGATGGAACCTGACCAGTGGAAATACCAGAGTGACATCTGGGGGTCTCTCGGGGATAGGCATGTTGTTTGTTTGCTATTGCTGCTGTAACAGATTTCCACAAACCTAGTGGCTTAAAACAATGCAAATGTATTACCTCACAGTTTCTAAAGGTTAAGTGTCTGGGTGGGCTGGGCCACGGACTCTGCTTAGGGTCTCACAATGCCAAAGTCAAAGTCTTCATAGGCCTACATTCCTTACTCAAGGTGCTGGGAGGAAGCCACCTCCAAGCTCCTTCCCCAGCTCATTCAGGCTGTTGGATAAATTCAGTTCCAATTTGTAGAACTAAGGTCCCCGTTTCCTTGATGCTATAAGCTGGGAGGCAGTTTTTGTTCCTAGAAGCTCCCCGGGTTCTTTCTCATGCTTTCCATGTGGGCCCCTTCAGCAATGGCAGTGGACTCCCTTTCATGCTTCAAATTTGTCTGACTTCTCCTACATCTCTGTGACTCCAACAAGTTCTCCAGAAAGTTTCCTACTTTTTAGAGTTCATGTGATTAGATTAGGCCTACCCAGGTAATCCATGATAACCCCCCTATCTTAAGGTCCTATCTTAACAACATCTGCAGTCTCTTTTGCCAAATAACAACATGCCACCAAAGGGCAAAGTTCATGAGGGCCAAAATTCTGCCTAGTACCAGCACCATTGTTCACCAGGGGACCTGGTGCACAAATACTCTGTAAAAGAATGTGGCTGCCCAAACCACCAGGCTATTGTGCAAAAGTTGTGAGTGTGAAGAGAACCCTATGCAGAAGCACCTGTCTGTTCAGAAGGTAACCAAATCAACTCTACACAAATCTGTTTTGAGCTCTGAAAGACACAGAGTTCTTTAAAGTATTGTACAAGTTAGCAGAAAACACATTCGTCTTACTGTTTTTAAATGTCATTAGAAAACAATCAGGATAGCTTTAGTAATAATGGCTATTTTCTTACTTTGTGCCTGGGATTACATAGCTTTTAATATAGATGGCTGTGACTATATGACTATATATACATATATATGATTATATAAACTGACTTTACATGCGCACGATGTTGTGGAATAAGATTATGCATGATATGGTTCATTGCTGCCGCAGGATTGTCGAGTAGTGCAATCACCAACCGTTGTCACAAATCTCAAATCTGCTTTGACATCACAGTCTGCAAATTATAGTCTATCAGCAGACATGGCTCACTGATCTCTACTCATTCATTTTCTTATGCAATAAAATCATTTCCCAGCAAGAATACAATTGCATGAGAGTCACTTCATGGTGAGAACCATCCAGCACAGTAGTTAAATTCCAGGGGGTTATACAAATAAAGCCAGAATTTTTTAAATTCTTTGAGTTGATATTTAAAGGAGCAAGGTGTTAAATATCTCTGGACAATCAAAATAATAACTAGATAAGTATAGAAGTTCTTTATTACTAAGGGTATTTAACATTGTTCTTAATGACAATAATCTATATTTTAGATAAATTCTAGTGACAATAATTCAAATAACTAACAAATGCATTTCCCTCTAAAAATAAATTCATAGCATATTGAGTTAAAACTGTAATCGTTGTAACTGGAAGAGCTCATGTGGTGCATCCTAAGTTCTATTTAGAATCTACCACTTAATTTTAGAATAGCCATCACCCCCAAGGTAATTTTCCACCTTCCTTTTAACTAAACTGTTAGAGAATGGAAGATGGTAACCAAAATAACTCATTCTGTACCTTTCCATGCCTTCTATTCTGTTCCTTGTGGTTGACAACTGCTATTAGAGACTAATATTCACTGAATCTTAGAATGAATTTTGAATACCTATAATTTTTATTAATATCCTTCAGAACATTCCCCTGTGCTACACTGTTCCTTAAAAACAAAATAATTTTAATGTAGTTTTAGTTCTGATTAAAATTAGGAAAAATTAGTATCTTATGATTTTTTAGCATGTCACACTCCAGTTATAAATATAAGACAGCATATTTACTTATAAACCTAGATTTAAATAATAGATAAAGCATATTATTTTTGTTTCAGAAAATAAGAATTTTAATCACTTTAAATTTGTCACTTCACTATTCGAATAGAAAATGAATTCACTAAAGATGCTACCAATTTTTATAGAAGATCTACCAAATGGAAGCTCTCTAATGGAAAACTGTGACCTTTAACATAGTTTAACACCTACAATGAAATCTTATTTTCATTTTCTGTTGTACATATTACTTCATGCATTGTGAGCCCCCAAAATTTTCAATGACAATAATTTCATTTAAAGTGTCTTAATATAACCGATGTTCAAATTCATCAAAAGTCATGTATCACTTATACAGCCTCTTTCCTGACATTATTTTCAAAATAATGCTTGCATCCAATCCTTCTTTTCTGCATATACTCAAATTCATACTAGAGCTGTTATGGAAATAGCTAATTTACATATAGATTAAAAATTACCTTGAAGCCCATTTACACCCTGATGAGTTAAAGACAAAGTAACTCAAAGCTGATAGCTGACTTTCATTAAATCCAAGTATTATGGCATATTAGACTAGTCAAAATACAGGCTCCAGGTTCATGGCTTAGAGCCTAACAGGTCAGACAGGGTGATGGCAGCTCAGGAGACATGGCCAAACTCAGATATACTCTTTAATGCTATTGCTGATCTTGAGACATTATCCCTTAAATTGACTCATTTCTTTGCTTATTCTTTATGTTTCATCCAACAAGCATTAAGAAAATAGTTGTTTTAAATCAATTAGCAGGCTTTTGGGAATCTAGCCGATTTTAGACTAGAGAAAAGAATGGTTTTTCAAAATGACTTAGAAGTTTGAAGTTTAACTAGCAGTCTACTTTCATAGCCCTGGTCCATCTGCCTGCCTACATATCCATCTAATAAATGTTAGGGAAGCATTAGATGTTTGCTGCCTAATAAGTCAGGTTTTTCGAACACTTCCAGTAAGCTGAAGTCCATTTCTAATGGATGTGTCATTCAATTTGCCTGCCATGCTCAATTTTCCCTTAAACTTCCCCATTCATGGTCTCTTCCCAGAAAGGAAGGGGCTAGATGGCTAACCTAGAATGATGTGACCCCGCTCCCATCTGGCCAAAAGATGGACAGCTTTTCCTATGCCTGTCTATCTATTGGTCTATCTGTTACCACCTGAATTCTTTTTCTTGAGAATTTGAAGTTCCAACTCTGTAGATTATGACAGGGAAAGCTGAAAGTCCATATAGAGCTGAGGCCAGACGTGGTGTCAAGGCAGCCCACATTAATAAGAAGTGAGGCTATGGATCAGCAGGTTAAGCCATCCAATAGAAAGGAGAATGAAAGAGACTTTCAGGGAATGACAGAATTGAAAGAATATATTGTACAGAAGAGACACAGTGAAGGAGAAAAAAAGACAGAGTGAGACACAGAAAGATCCACAAAGAGAACCAGAGAATGGCAAAGTCAGAGACAGAACTCGTGAGTTCCCAATGGCTCTCCATCTCCTGACCCACTTTCCATGAAGCTGGGGCATATTTCCTACCCTCAGTTTAGTGACATAACCTTATATCCTCTCCGTGTACCTCTACTTCATGAAAGTAGCTGATCCTTTGAAGCAAACAAACTCTGATTAGAGCACCATTGTTAAAGGACGCTTTTAAGATACAGCAATAGATAAACTACTTTATGTCTGGATTCAGGAGAAGAAAAGAACAAATAAATGTGTTTTGTAGAAGGGGGAACAATTTCTGAGCATCTTGATATCTTGATATGGAAAGATTCTCTAACACCCAACATAATGTGCTATTAGAAAACAAAGAAAACCCCTGTGTCTGCTTTCTTTTTGTGAGAAAGTACTACATACCTGAGAGTTTCACCCTTTAGAGTTTCTAAAGAACTCAAGATAAAGTGACATGTTTGTATTTTAAAGGATGGAAAAGTCTTGAAGAGGGTTGATTTTGAAGTTGTTCTGTTCTCAACATTTACACTTCAGTGTTTATTCAAAAGAGACTTCGGTCTCTGCCTTCTGTGTTCATCTTTCTCGTTGTGCCTAACCATGCCTTTATACGCAATTCATAAACTGATGATCCTAACACTTACTGTCTCTTTGTCTTCAGTTCCCTTCTTTCTAAACTTTACCACAGAAAATATTTCCCTTTTTCCTTATATATACTAAGACAAATTCCCAATTTCCATAAATATAAGCCACACTACAAAAGAAATTATAGTGGATCTGGACTACTGCCAGAGTCTAACAAGTTAAACACCAAGTAAGATAAAGAGAAAATTAGACCAAAGCTCCTTTCTACAGAAGAATTTTGAACAAATGATTACATTAAAAATAAGAAGGTATTTATTTGAGGCTAAAATAGACCAAATCCTAAAATAAACAAAATAAAGCAAACATAAAAGAAATTTAAAAAAAAAAAAACATTTACCCAGCAATTTCACATCTGTATCTTTATCCAGGAGAAATAAAAACATATGCCCATACAACTACTTGTACAAGAATGTTCATAGAAGCTTTATTCATAACAGCCCCAAATTGGAGACAACCTAAAAGTGTATCAATAATAGAATACACACACAACAGATAATGTTCAGCAATTAAAAGAAATGGAGTTCTGCTTTATGAAACAACGTAGGTGAATATCAATAATGTTATGCTGAGATAAAGAAGCCAAGCACAAAAGAAGTGCATACTACATGATTCCACTTTTATGAAATTGTAGAAAAAAGCAAAACTAATCTATAGCTACAGAAAGCAGACCAGTAGTTGACTGAAGCCAGGGAGATGTTGACTACAAGGAATTATGAGGCAACTTCTTGGGCAATGAAAAGGTCCCGATTGAGATGGTGGTCACACAGTTGTATACATTTGCATAAAGTCATCAAAATGAACACTTTAAATGGGTGCATTTTATTGCATGTTAATTATACATTATGATTTAAAAATAAAAACTTTATTATAAAGCTGGGCCTTTCCCAATCCTTATCATTATAGAGACATAATTGACCTTAAGTAAAATTATTTACATAAGCGTTCAAACTATTTATATTTAACACTATTTAACATAGATTGTCCATCCAGCTAACTTAATTTACTTAGTCACAATTTAGTGGAATCCGTTATAGTAATTCATGATCTCATATGTCATATGTTGCTTAACAACAAGGATACATTCTGAGAAATACATCATTAGGTGATTTCATTATTGTGCAAACATCATAGAATGTATTTACACAAACCTAGATGGTATAGCCTACTACACACTTAGGCTGTATGGTATAGCCTATTGCTCCTAAAGTACAAACCTGTACAGCATGTTACTATACTGCATACTGTGGACAGCTGTAGCACAATGATAAGTATTTGCACATCTAAACATAGAAAAGGTACAGTAAAGATACAATATAAAAGACAAAAAATGGTACACCTGTAAAGGGCACCATGAATGAAGCTTGCAGGACAGGAAGTTGCTCTGGATGAGTCAGTAAGTGAGTGATGAATGAATATAAAGGCCTCGGATATCACCATACACTATGACAGACTTTATAAACATCATACACTTAGGCTATACTAAATTTATTTTTTAAAAATTTCTTCAATAACAAATTACCTTAGCTAACTATAACATTTTAACTTTATAAACTTTTTAGTTTAACTTTTTAACTCTTTTAATAAAATTTAGCTTAAAACATACATTGTACAACTGTACAAAAATATTTTGTCTTTAAATCCTTATTTGATAAGATTTTTTCTATTTTAAAAAAAATTTACTTTTTATTTCTTTTTTATTTTTTTTTGTTTCAGCATATTATGGAGGTACAAATGTTTAGGTTACATATATTGCCCTTGCCCCCCACCCAAGTCAGAGCTTCAAGCGTGTCCATCCCCCAGACAGTGCGCATCACACTATGTATGTATATATCTATAAATTTTACCTTTTAAACTTTTTTGTTAAAAGCTAAGACACACACACACACATTAGCCTAGCCTATACAGGGTCAAGATTGTCAATATCATGGTCTTCTACCTCCATATCTTGTTCCACCGAAAGGTGTTCAAGACAAATAACACACATGAAATTGTCATCTCCTATGACAAGAAGGCCTTCTTCTGGAATACCTCTGGAAGGATCTGCCTGAGGCTGTTTTACAGTTAACTTTTTTTCATAAGTAGAAGGCGTACTCTCTAAAATAACAGTGAAAAGTATAGTATAGTAAATACATAAACCAGTAACGTCATTTATTATCATTATCAAGTATTACCATTATCAAGTATTACACATAATTGTATGTGCTATACTGTTATGTGACTGACCATGCAGTAAGTTTGTTTACACCAGCATCACCACAAACACATGAGCGATGTGTTATATTACAGCATTATGATGGCTATGACAGAGGGTTGGAATGTCAGTCACTGATGCACATCCACAAGAGTCCAGGTGTGTTAAAGTTCTTGCAGTGAAATAAGGTTGCCCACATTTCACACAGTCCCTGACAATTTTTAATTATCCTTAGTGACTGTCTACCAATATTCAGTTCAGTGAGTGATGCTCCTCTAGCACAATGACTTCTCCTGGAATAGATGAAAATACAAGCCTTGCATACAAAAAACATGACTTCAAATATCTTCTGTCTTAACGGGCCTGGTTAATGCAATTAGAAGAACTCAGACTTCCCCTCAAGCCGTCCCATTATTAAAGTGTCCAGAGAGGCTCCTCAAATGTACTCCAGATAAGAACAGATCCACACAGAGCCCAGATCTGCCTTTTTTTCCTGACCCAGTCCCCACTGTACATATCACCTTTGCAGGGTCAGCTGCATAAACTTCATCACCCTCATCAGCTATCCTGAGAACAACACTGTCCACACAAAGGATGATGTCTCTGGTCATTCCCAGAGTTTCTAATCCAAGATAGCCAGAATGCAGACACATTTTGTCACTGGGCTCTGAAAGACATTGTGCTGGGAGTCTCACAAAGTGAGCTGCTGACTCTACCTCCTTCTTTCTGTGGCGTTTCAAAACCAGTTCAAAGAACCTGGTGTTGGAAAGATGCTATTCATCCACATGGTCCTCTTAACCCCCTTCCCCAGTGCTACCTGAGGTGATGTCTGAACCATGGCAGGAACAAGGGATATATCTACACTGGCAACAAGCCCTGGTATACCAACACTCGTGTAAATGGGCACAGAATCAAGGGAGAGACCCAATGCGTTTTTCACAGTGTGTGATCCCTTGACACACAGAAAGCTTGGGTGCTAACTGGAAATACATATTTTTCCTCTGAATTCTACCCTTGATCACTGTCAATTAGACCACTAAATCAGTAATCTGGAGACGTGAACAGATTTTGGATTTTTAAACAAGATCATGAGATGAGTTTTGCACAGACCTAAGTCTGAAGATCATTGCTGGATAGTCTGAGAAACACACTAGTATAATTCAAATTAGTTGAAATAGGCAAAATGTGGGTCTTCTCATTTATCTCTGAGGGCCTTCTTCAGAAAATAGAATGCCACTAAATCATATTATTGCCATTTGGCTGAAATGGGAGTCATTCAAAGGATACAGGCCCTAAAACAATGGAGTCCACGAAACACCCTGTAGAACATCCACAACCCTCACGTGAGTATTTCCTAATGAAAAAATTGAAACTGCTGGGAATTTCTGAAATGATGGTGAGAACACTGGACATTTTTTTTCCTTTTTTTTTTTTAATTTCAGCATATTATGGGGGCACAGATGTTTAGGTTACGTATGTTGCCCTTTCCCCTCCTCCCCCTCTAAGTCCGAATTTCAAATATGTCCATTCTTCGGGTGGTGCGCATTGCACTCTTTGTGTATGCATATACCCATCCCCTCCTCCCTCCTCTCCCCTGCCCCCTCCCCCCTGCCCAACATCCAATAGATGTTATTCTTATATGTGCACTTATGTGTTGATCAGTTAATACCAATTTGATGGTGAGTACATGTGGTGCTTGTCTTTCCATTCTTGGGATACCTCACATTTAATTTTTGTTTTTAAGGGTAAAATATAGAAACATCAGGAAAAAAATAAGATATATTGGTAATCCTAATTATTTTAGTCATTACTGATGTAAAAGACAGGTTGTTAGTTTAGGAAGATAAAGATTATGTTTAATTTGCTTTATTCTGTCACCCCAAATAACAAAGTGAGTCTCTCTAGAAGAAAATGACATTTATTTGGGAATAGGGCATTGCAGTGGGAATACCTGTGCTATAGTAAACTATGTGCATATTCAGGGAGGTGAAGGAAGACCAGGGTTTATAAAGGGAAAGTGAGGAAAATGATTACGTAATTGTTTTGAGATAATTATCCTTGGCTACAAGAATCAACAACAAGGGTGATGTCAGTTTGAGGTTGGACAGGCAGTTGCTGGGAAGATGTCCTCCCAGAAGTATTTTTTGTGTAATATTGTCATGCATGGCCTTTATGCAAGGTTTTGGGTTTTGCAGTCTTTTGTGATAGTTTTTGTTATTAGGCATCTATGCATGAGAATGCTTCTTTTCATGGCCTTCCCTGGCTCTATTAGTCAGGGTTTTTTAAACACAGGTGAATTCATTTTGATTCTGACAACTTCCACAGCTCTTAGAATTACCATGTTTGATGTGCTAAATTTAAGAGTACAGTTTACATAATGAATAATTATTGGTTTACTCACTGAATTTACTTCTAGATGTTTTTAGGGATACCAGTGTCTTATCTTCATCTCTTTCAGTTAATGAATAACAGGAAACTATCTGAGGAGCAAGAGAAAGGGAACCAGTGTTCCCTGAGTAGTTACTAAACACCAGTTCTTGTATTAAGCAGCATATAGGCAATATCTGAGAAGAGAAGAATGTATAGAAAGTATTTTTAATACACTAGAAAAAGTTATGTTTTTAAAATTTAGTAGTTCCCACGGTGTCAAGAAGCTGCAGAAAGCATGGTGTTCAGACGAGCAAATTCTGGGGAGTTGGGGGGACAAGTTATTAAGTTATTGAATCCATCATTTGCCAGTAGTTCTCAAACCTGAAAGTGCATCATGAGAATCATCAGAGGAGTGTAATAAAATATGATTACATACCCCACTACACTTTTCGAGTTCTGTAGGTCTGAAGTGGGGCTATACAATTTGCACTTCTAAATTCCCAGGTGATGCTGATGCTGCTGGTCTGGAGACCACAATTTGAGAACCTGTGGTCAAACTAGTTTCATTTCCTCAGCTGTGGCTCATCCTGTAACCTTGTCCCCTTGTTGGAGGAGGGATATAACCAGCCTAATGTCAGACGCATCCTAGAACTAAAACCCAAAAGTATTTCTACCTCTGTAATTATTTTTGCTAAGATGGAGGAAGGATTCTTATTTAAAATCATATTTTGTGTAAGTTAGAAAATCTGGAGAAGAAAAGTGATCTTATAACAACTGGAAATACCTTTCCAACATGAAGTCTTACAATTCGCACTTGGTTTTGTAATCCATTCAAGGAGAGAGCTTGCTTCACTTACATTTCTGACTTTGACACTTGGCTACAAGCATAGCACAAGCATAAAATGGCTGACAACAAAATTTGCCTTATTCCTTAAATTTTGTACTTTCTTTTGCAGTTTTCAACAAAAGATGCACCTTAAATCTCAAACATATTTTCCCCTTGGGCTAGTTGGTAAAAATTATCTTATTCAGCTGCAGTGTCTCTTAAAGAAATCAGCTTTATAACCCACAGAGAGTTCTGCAGGATTCATCACCATTGAGTATCACAGTCCTCACACTGCTGGATGCTTAGCGATCCCCAATTACTAATTTTCTTAAAGAGCTTTGTTGTTTTCTAGTAAAAAGCATATTATACCATTTTACAAACAGAATTTCAATCCAAATTTCATGTCAGTGTATTGTTCCTTGTATCTTCTCCTTCTCGAAGCTCTTGAAGCCAGGTGCTATTAATATAAGAGGACTCTTTATTGTTTGTAATTTTTGTTCTCTTCAGATATTTTCAAGAGTATGTAGCATCATGATATCAAGAAACAAATCTAAGCCATGGAATTGCACATCTCACTAGAGTTATGAGATAGTTATGATTTCTCTTGTAGCCTTCATTTTATTTACTTCATTAATCAACAACTATAGTAGATCCTTAATATTCAAAGGATGTTATAATAAAATCAGTGATTATTTTCACAAAGAAAAAGTGTTGTCACTTTGTGAGAGTTCTAAAAATTAATAGAGAATAAAAGCTTGATTAAAAAACAAACACCTAGTGTGAGGTATCAGAGCCCAAGTAAGTGAGGAAGATCGGCACTGAGATATGACTCAGATGGGATTGCTAAAGATTGGGAAAGTTGAAGAAAGGAAACTGTGATTGCGGGAAAGGAATCTGGGTTGGGGCTGGGGGATTAAGGTAGCCCAGCTAGGAATATCTGAGCCTGTGTGGGACAAGGAAGGTATCCTCATGGCGAACTGCAGGGGCAATGGGACATTGATCGCATACAGGGCAACTGATCAAATAATATATAAAGATAATGGGAACCAGGTTTCTCATTGTTGGAGAAGGGAGTTACAAATATGGAAAAGAAAAAAAACTAGAATAAATTTTGTGGTATTGAATTGAAATTGGAGGTATAGATATAAATTCATGGTTTTCAATATAGGTAGTTATGGAAATATAGATGTAAATGTGAAAATAGATAGACAAATATTTCCTAGCTCTGTCCACTGAGAAGGCCTCAGACATTTCTCAACATCAATGAGAACAACCAATCTCCAGATCATGGCTTGCAAGTACCTTTCTCTGCTGGTGCAGGGCTCCTTGGAGCAAAGGGTGATTTTGGCATTGGGCAAGGAAAGTACCTAAGCCTGGTATATCTTATTGCTCTAGAAAGTAAGGAAGTGCTCAAAGAATGATGGAGATATGTCAAAATAACACAGAAGCCATCTTGATGGAATTTCCACTGGATAAATCTGAGAGAATTTGAGCATAGAAATGATTATAGTAATAGATTATAATTCTGAATTAAATAAGAAACCATGAATCCATGCTGAATAAATAAGTAAATAGATAAATAGAAAGTGTGATGAGGAATGGGCTATTTACATGGTTTTAAAATACCTCTTTATAAAACACCTCTTAATTACAAAAGGGAAAATAGTAACTTTACACTGAAGAAGCCATGGCAGATACCATTAATTCAAATCATCAAAATGAACATAAATAATAGTGGAAATTGAAATCATGAGCTACCAAATATGCAATGAGAACAATTCAACATGATTTCTGGCTGGGCATGGTAGCTTATGCTTGTAATTCCAGTGCTCTATGAGGCCAAGGCAGGAGGATCACTTGAGGTCAGATGATAGAGACCAACCTGACCAAAAGCAAGACCACATCTCTACCAAAAATAGAGAAAATTAGCCAGGCATGGTGGCCTGCACCTGTAGTCCCAGCTACTCAGGAGGCTGAGGCAGGAGGATTGCTCGAGCCCAGGAGTTTGAGGTTGCAGTGAGCTATGATGACACCACTGTACTCCAGCCTGAGTGACAGAATGAGACCCTGTCTCAAAAAAAAAAAAAAAAAAAAAATCATGATTTCTGTGATATTCTGTGAGAAGATTCTTAACTTGATTATAATCATGAAGAAACATCAGACAAACCCCAATTTAGAAATATTCTATAAAAACAAAGGCTGAGGAACATTCTACAAAGTAATCTTCAAACATGTCAAGGTCACAGTGGTAGACAGACCCTCAGGTGAACATCAATAATTCCTTCCCCTTGAGTTGGGCAAAAGCTGTTGGGAAAAGTTCTTCACCAAGTTGGCAAAGTTGAAGGGATATCAGTCCCATGGTTGCATTATGGTGTGTATAAGATTACATCTTGCTATCAGAGGTGCTAGAAAGACTCCACTATCTTTGAAGAAGTGAGCTGCCATGAAGTATGTTGTCATGCTGGAGAAGCCCATGTCATAAGAAACTGCAGGCAGCCTCTAGTTGCTAAGAGTGGTCTCCAGCAAGAAACTGAAGCCTCAGTCCTGTAGCAGCAAGGAAATGAATTCTGCCAACAACCTGAAGCAGATATTTCCCCAGTCAAGCCTCTGATGAGACCACAGTCTAGCGGGACCCCGAAACAGTCCCAGCTAAGCCACGCCTAGACTCCTGATCCCCAGAAACTGATAATAAATGTGTGTTGTTTCCAGCTGCTAAGTTCATAGTAATTTGTTATGCAGCATAGAAAACAAATACAGTCATGAAAGTCGACGAAATATTGAGAAACTCTTCCAGACTAAAGGAGACTAAAGAAATATGACAACAAAATGCAATGCATGGTTCTGAAATGGATCATTTTGGGTATTAGTGGGACAACTGGAAAAATTTGTACATGGTCCAAGAATTAGAAGATAGAAATATATCAGTGTTATTTTTCTGATTTTGATGTGACTAATTTGCAATTATGTGTAGGAGGCTTTTCTTGTTAGCAGGAAATAAACACTGAAGTGTTCAAAGGTAATGGGGGTATCAGATTGGCAGCTTTCAAATGGTTCTGGAAAAAAATTTATTTGTATTATACTTACAACTATTTTGTAAAATTGAGATTGTTTCAAAAACTATTCAAAAAACACATTTAATAATCTGTTTGTACCTTGGTTATCTCCATCTTAATAAATGGTACCTTCTAAACCTAGTTGCTCAAGTAAAAAACCTAGACATCATCATCCTTGGTTCCTCCATTTCCTAATACTATTCACCTAAGTACCATATGATCCAAGCATTTATCACCACCTCCACTATTATCACCTTAGTTCAAGCCATCATCGTCTTTGGCCCGTCTTGTTTCAATAGACTCCTAGCTGGTCTCCCTGCTTCACTCTTGCCCTACCCCTCTTTCTCTCTCTCTCTCTTCCCCAGCCAGTTATCTACAAAGCAGCCAGAATGATGTTTGGAAATTTAATTCAGATCCTGTCATTCCCTGCTCAAAATCTCCAGTGGCTGCCATGGCACTCCCTTCCATGGAGTTCCAGCTCCTGCGTGATCTGGCCTCTGCTTACCTCTCAGACTCACCTCCTACGCCTCTCCTCCATCACGCCCCTTCAGCCCCTAAAACCTTCTTGCTGTTTCATGAGCTCAAGCTTCTGCATTTCTTGTTTCCTCTAAGTTTTAACCCAGATGGCAGCATGGCTTCCTCCTTCTCATTGAGGAGGTTTCTGTCAAATGCCACCTTCCTGGAAAACTCTTCTCTGACCATCATGTTTAAAGTGCACCCTCCTTCCCACAATAAAGTACATTTATTTATCCCTCACTCCACCTTATTTTTCTTCATGATACTTATCACTACCTGAGATGAAATTATTTATTTGCTTGCTGTCTTGTTTATTATCTGTGTCCTCTATGAGGGCAAGGTATGTTAACCTCTGAATCTCCGGGACCAGAATGATGCCTGTTGAATGAGTGAACACAGCAATATGTACATTCCATAACTGAACAGTCAGCTTGGCTTATTCACTAACTACATAGCCTTGTCCACAAGCCTTATAGTACTTATGACTGAAATTCTTGACTCAGAAAAACAAATTATTATTTACACAAAAACTTAAGAAGTTCCTGTCTCAGAAAAATAAATTACTACTTGTACAAAAAATAGGTAAAATCATAGCCCTCAAATTATAAGAGCCTATTAAAATTAACCTTTATCTATCCTAGCGAATGCTCACCTGCTTGGCACTAATGTAGATCTGTCTCTTCTGCTCCATGTGCCCATGAACTGTATTTGTTGAGTACAAAGCCCTGGACAAGAAGATCTATGAAACAGGAAGAGAAAGAAGCATCATGGAGTTGATAAATTAAGGGAATACAGAACTTGAGGAAAAAGCAACAGCCGATGGAAAGAGAGAACACAAGGAAAGAAAACAAGACTGTGGAATGGTTTACATTCTTTTGACTACCAGAGTAAGAGTAGCCAAGAACACAAAAGGAATTTTAATAAATAGAGTCAAAATGTTTGTTAAAACTCTTTTGCACATATTCATTCCTGATTAACCTTGTAATGCTTCCCCACATTATAAAAATGGCATTATAATGAAGGAGAAAAAAACTCATGCAAACGAAGTAAATAGTATTAGAGGCAGGATGGTTTTAGGTCTGGTTAACTTTACGTGGTCATGGAATGAGAGCTGTCTGGTTAGAAATGTTGGGGAGTTTTGAGCTGTGAAAAGTGGTGCCATGAAGGGGAAGGACATGAAGGTCATAAAAAGATGACTTTGAGCATGAGATTCGAGAGCCTCTGGGTGCTGCTCACCTGCTGCTTCTTCCATCAACTCTGCTTATGTCAGTGTTAGGTAATAAACCATGTTGTTGCAGTTTCGTGTTATCCTGTTTAGTCTACTCATTATTTCTGCTCAGAAGGATTGCCAGATAAAAGACAAGATGTCCAATTAAATTTGAATTTCAGATAAATAACAATTTTTTGATAAAAGTATGTCCCATGCAATATTTGGGATATACTTATACTAAAAAAATTTGTTGTTTACCTGGAATTTAAATATAAGTAGGTACACTGTATTTGTCTTTGCTAAATCTGGCAACCCTGCTCTACATCAGGGACAGAGAGATAAAAAAGGATGGACTTTGCCTTTTTTGGTGCCCTGGGTAGGGGGTCAGAGCAATTAGAAGTCCCCTGCTTGGATGACTCTCCTCGCTGTCTTCAGCACAGCAAAAAGGTCTGGAACCTCCCAGGAAATAGGTGTTACACTAAAGTTTATGTGTCTTCCCATAGTCATGTTTGCTCCTCTATCTCTTAGCCTGCTAGGAGCTGCTATTCATTCATTCTTCCCTTCTTATTCCGACTTATTCTGATTCTAAAGCAGTCTCCTGGGGCAACGGCATGCTTGTCGTACTCATTTGTAAATTTCCTGCTAGCGTGCATTTCATTATTGATGATCATGTTGCAGAGGAATTATTTTTGCAAATTCTGGCCAATTTTTCCCTGAATTCTAGGTGACCTCTTATGCATAAATAAATCCACTGAGAGGGTTTTTGCTCTTAGTTACTAATGTTACAGGGTTTTGCCATTAGCTATAGAAAGAAAAAACAAAACACCAGAATGAAAATTCCAGAATTGAGAATTCTGTGAAAAGGAAAACAGTTGGCAACGGCAAGTCTGAGAGGTAGTAACATTTGTGTCCCAACAAATAGGCAGAACACAGTAATGAGCAATTTGGTGTCATAATTCTTCAGCCATCTACACAGCAAGAAGGCAGTCAGCCTTTTGGAGATCTTTCATTCTTTTAATAAATATTAAGGTTTGGAGATAGGAAGTTGTAGGAATTGAGACTTGTGAAGAATCCAGATATCACACCTGGGATATGCGATTAGAATCTCAATAGCATCAGTTCAAGGGCAACCTGACACAGAGTCTTGTTGGCTTAAGTCTAAACCAGAGTTTCTAAACTTTGGTATTATTGACATTTTGGGCCCTAGTTGAGGGCCACTGGTCTTGAATAGAAGAGTGGTATTTAACTCTAGTGGAACATTAGAAGAAGTTGGGGGGCCTTTTAAAAATGCTAATTGTCTAGCACCACCCCCAAAGATTCTGGTTTAATTGTTCTGAAATATACCAGAGTGCAGGTGCTGGCATTTTGTAAAAGCTCCTTAGGTGTTTTTCATATGCAGCCAGAGTTGAGAACCGTTAAGTTAAATCAAGAAAAGAAAAAAATCCTGTTTGTAAAAAGATCACTCTTGAAAATTGGGACAGAGCCAGGTCCACAGGTTTGGATCACATTGCCTCAGCTGTGAAAGAAGAGAGACAGAAGTAAGGCTTAGTAAAGACTGGGCCTAGCAGATCACATCCATTTATTCCAGTTTAACTTGCTTTCAACTGCAATTTTTTAATAATTATAGACTTTTAGGCTGTGGTTGTATTAACAAGGTTCCAGGACAGGAAAAGGAAGAGCAAAAAAAAAAAAAAAATAGAGAAAGTTATCTCAAAAAACTGAGATATTGCAAAACTATTTTTTAACATATATTTTTAGACAAAAAGAGGAAGTTTTCATTTACTGTTTCCTTTTTCATTTTTTAAAAGAAATTTAACTTCCACTAAGTTTATCTTGGGAGATTGTCAGTTATTGTTTGGGAACATGAGCAGTTCTTCGGAAGACCTTTGTGGTGCTCTTCTAATATCTGAAGATAGTTGCCATGTGTGCCTTTCTAGATCTCACACAGAGTGGGCAGTAAAGAGTTAAAGGACATCCTGCTGCTCAGCTCTGGAGATCCAAGCAAGCCTGTGCCTCTTCGGGGCTCTTCTAAAGAAGACAACCTAGAGTTATTCTAGAGAATAGGTTTGTATTGCTTTCTGGGAATGGTCTTCCTAGAAACATTCTACAAAGCATAAAATGTCCCTCTTATAGTGTAGAGGGAACCTCTGGCCAGAGTATACAAATTTAGCACAGAGACAGGTGGCACAAAGAGTGCCTTTAAAATTGGTGATGCTTGCTAATGGCTGAGCTGCAGCCACAAGCTATCCTACAATATTTCAACAATCCTGTTTAAACAAAATCTAGAAGATCAAGTATGACTTTACAATGAGTGATTGGGAATATGTTCCCTTGTTCTTTGAGGAGCGGGGTTAGTGATTACCCCTCGTTTAATCACTTACACCAAGACTCTCAGATGGAGCCTACACTTCTTGCATGTGGACAACGATTTGCCTTCTCTTCTGCTATAGGAACCTTTCACCTCCACTTTAGTTCTACCACTGCTAAAGGACTCTAGAATGAAATCTTAGATCTCAAGGATCTTCTTGGGACTCTCTTGCTTTTCAAATCAATGAAAATTAGTGCAACACAAAAAGGAAGTAAATCCAGTGAGGTGTGAGCTATCTGACAACAAGGGAGGTCAGCCCAGGGCACAAGGAGAAGTGTTGGGGACAGCTTGGGCAGCAGAGATGCAATTGCAGCAGTAGCAGATCACTGCAAATGCCAACGTGCAAACACAGGAGAGGGAACGTGGGCAAGAGAGAGAAATCAGGGAAGAGAAAAAATGAGTGAATTGTGAGTCAAGGTCGAGGGGGAACATGTAATCATAAGAATTTGGAGCCACCAGCACAAGTAACAACATGTAATAAACCCAAGTAATACAATTAAAAACTATCAGTAAAGTGAGTCATATTTGCTAATGAGAGGGAATGGGTTTTCTTAAATGCTTTCTCTCACCCTTTCTGGAGCTGGCACTTCTAGTAGGTGCTAAGGTAATTAAATAGGACCATTTGCAATGTAACTTGACACTGAGGAAAACAAACATTGTTTTAGCAGAATAAGCTGGAGAGAACTCTTCACAGCCTCGAAGATCTGATGGTGTGTTAAATATTTCAGTGCTGCCCTGAACCCCCGGCAAGAGATGCTACTTATCTGTTACCTGTCCTTTAGAGGGCCTGGCCTATAACAGGCTCAGACAAACATATTAAAGAATGCACAGGTGCCTCTGTCCCTCGGGATCCCATGCTCAGCACTGGCACTGCACAACTCACAACTGGAAACATCTGCTTCCATGCCTCTCACCATTCAAGCCCCAGAGAAATGCTTCCCACATCTCTTGCCCTGTAACTCTAAAACAAAAGGCAAGTGCATCTGAATTCTGTGAAGGCTTGTGGGTTGTGCCACTGCTAAAATCAGAGGCAGGTACTGCTTTAGGTGGTGGGGAATGTTTGAGTGGCAGAAGCACTTAGGTAAGAGAAAAGACAAATTAATTAACTTGTCAGGTTCTTCCTCTCAGATAACATGAATGCAATATTTTCCTGCATAATGAAGCATAGTTTCCCAGGAGTACTATCCATTTATTTTTTTTTTTTTTTTGCTTCTCTTCATATTCTAATTCATAGTTCCAGAGGTACTTCTGAATTAAATCAGTTTTTGAAAACTAAACATGGTTGTTTGAGAACATTTTGCAATAATGAGCATTTCATGTTAGTCTTAAATTTGTATCTATGTAAGGCTTAGATGTAACATGATTGAAGTATTGGCAATTAGAACATAAGAAGTGTAAATAGTTTTATTATCATGAAAATATTTAATAAGATTTAATTAAATTTCCCAAAACTTAAAAGTTTAGCTTTATTTAAATAATTTTATTTTAAATGTTTATCTTTATTTCTTAAAATTTATACATTTTCTTTTAATTATATTAGATAAATTTGATATTATCAAATATTTCACACATTTAATATTAGAAGACTTTTGAAAAGATATGTGAAAAATTATTTTTAAAAAATTGTATATTTATTTTCATTTAAATTTTTAGTAAAAATGTATGTAAGTTTTTTACATTTTAAATATAATTATGTTTGGTTGTTTAGTCCTTTCATTAGTTTTCTATTGCTGCCATAACAAATTATCACAATTTAGTGGCTTAAAAAGCACAAATTTATTATCTTACCATTCTGTAGGTCAGAAGTCCAAAGTGGGTCTCCGGGGCTACAATCAAGGACTGCATTCCTTCATGGGGGCTTTTAGGGAGATCCATTCCTTTCCATTTCCAGCATCTAGAGGCTGCCCACATTCCTTGGCTCATGGTGTCTTTCCTCTACCTCCAAAGTCAGCGACAACAGGTTGAGTCCTCATGTCACCTCTTATGATTAGACTGTGCCCACCAGGAAAATACAATAATCTCCCCATCTCAAGATCCTTAATTGTAATCACATCGGCAAAGTCTCTTTTGCCACGTAAAAGGGCCCACGGTTTAGACATAGAGATGTTTAGGGGGTTATTAGTCTGCCTTCTATAACCATTGAGAATGAGTACAAGTCAGCATAAAAATGTGAAGCTCAAAAAGAAAAAAAAAGTAAAGAGAAAAAAGAAAGTGAAAATCTTTAAAGAGGCAGTCTGCTTAAATCTATAAAAAAATAGAACAAATAGGACTGAATAAGTATCTGTTAAGCATGACACACAAAATGTATGAATAGGGCATTACAAATTTTTTATATAATGAAGATTTAATTACTGATTAGCACAATAAAAAAGCAAGAGAATTATTCTTTTTATTCTATTTGTATTCTATTAAATCGATAACATGAAAAGGTCAGACAACAACTTTACATTCTAAACTAAATGAGGACTAATTATCAATCCAAACAATAAGAATATATGAAGGCCTTCATTTGCACTGAGGACCTGAAAATGTTGGGGGTAGGTCAGTTTCACCCTGAGGCCAGACCATAGAGATATCCACTTTTTTCTTCCCTCTCTACCCACAGGTCTTAGGCCCTACCCCCTCCAGCCTCAGAGCTGGACTCAGAAGACAAAACTTAGAAGAGGGTATAGATAATTGAATAGGATGAAGGAGCTGTTGGGGGAAGAAAAAGAGAGGATGTGAGAGAGGATCCCAGGGATATCTCTGCTCTCAGAAGGTTGGCCAAGGCATATGTGGACCCCAAGAGTTAGAAACAAGCTAAAGAAAACAGAGAAACCATGCCCAATCACCATTACTCTGTGGTTTCTGTGTTGGTTAAGAATATCACCCACCAGAAGTTTCCCAGAAACATTCTCCCTGATCCTATTTAGGTGCCTGAGCAGTAAATGTTAATCCCATTTTGGTTTAGTCTGAACCACCCCCTATTCCAAAATAAAAAGAGAAATAATGGGTTTATACTTCAAGTTTCCTACTTTACTAAACACAGGGAAGTGGAAACCTATGCAAAGAGAAGAGCTGAGTTTCTTACTAATCATCCCTGTCCACAGAATGCTTGCTAAATACCTTGTCAAGGGGGAAATGACAAAGCTAGCTCACACTTTCTGTAGGATGTTTCCAGTTAGTTATACTTTAAAATATAAGTGTTTATAAATCAGTCAATAATTTACTTGTAGTAAAAAATGAGCCATTCTCAAGCAAATCATTTTATTATAAATTCCAAAGAAGAGCCATAAAAGGACATTTATTATGACAAAAATAACCACATCTGGATGGGACTCCAATCACCGGCTATTTGCTAAATAAATCTCCAAAGATAGTTCTTTAATTTCAGTCATCATTAAAAGAAGAAGCTGAAGTGCCTGTTCAGATCTTTTGATCCTTTTCTATTGGGTTGTTTTCTTTTTAATGAGTTGTAAACACTCTTTATATATTCTGGACACAAAGCCTTTATCAGATATGCATTTGGCAAATATTTTCTCCCAATCTGTGGTTTATCGTTTCATTTTCTTAATAGCATCTTTCAAGGAGCAGGAATTTTGTAATTCTTATGATGTCCAATTTATAATGTTTTTTCTTTTGTGGTTTTATGGGGGGTTTTTTGTCCTAAGAAATCTTTGCTTAGCTCAAAGTAAAAAAGATCAGTTCCTATATTTTATTCTACAAGTTTTATACCTTTAAGTTTTGAATTTAGGTCTCTGATCCATTCGGATGGCAAATAAGCACATAAAAAGATATCTGGCATCATTACTCATTAGGGAAATGCACATTAAAATCACAAGGAAATACTACTACATACATATTAGCAAAAGGATGAATAGCAACTGGAATCTCATACAGTGGTGGTGGAAATGTAAAATGACACAACTTTGGAAAATACTTTGGAAGCAGCTGTACTCACATGGAATCTGATCTGAAAGAATCTTAGAAAAAAATATCTCACCCCGTTCCCCTTTCTCTCCACCCTGGGGAACTGTCAGATGAGGAAATTGTGGCTCAAGGAAGAACTTGTCTATATCCTCTTTCAGTTTGCCAATGGTAATTATTATCCTGATACTATAATATAATTGATATATTATTATCTTGAATTTCTCTGTATTCTGCCTAAAAGGGAAAGCAATTATCTTGATCATATAATTATTATTATAGTAGAAGGAATTATAACTCATCCAAGTTAGAATTAATTTTAAAAAGTGTAAACTTTAAAAGCCTACAGAGAAACTGAAGACCTCTGACATTTTCACCTTAAACCAGTAACTCCTCTGACTCCAACAACACTCTCTATAATTTTCTGTAATAATTATAAAAGTAAATACAATTTCCTAATGAAATAGGATGACTCCAGAAATAAAGAAACAAATTACCTGGAACAGTTTCCACAGTCTAATACACCATTGAATGATTTACTATCATTATCGAAGAAATACTGGGTTTGTTCAGTAATGCAGCTCTGCTTTGATAGGGAGGCCGTAAAGTCATCATCCTCCATCTCAACTGAGGGGAGTCAAAACAAGGATCACCATCATGAGCAGACACTGTAGTCAGTGCCCCAGAGTCTTTGCTTCTTATGAGGCAAAATAAATGTATGAGGCCAAATGCCTTGCTTGGCTGGTTTACGGTTGTCTAATATCATGGCAGCCTCTGATAGGTGCCTGATAAATATCAATGGAATAAATTAATACAAATACATAACAGAGGCCAATGTGACATAGTAAAGTTTCTAGAACAGTAGGAAGGGTTTGACAAAAAATTTCACCCTACAAAAGTGTGAGATGGATGATCTCTCTGTTCTCTCTCTCTCACACACATCCAAAATGAAAATTTTAATTGTTATTATGACAATGACAATATCTGAGCATTTACATACCTGCTTCAAGGAGTCTTGGAAAGGTCAAACTCAAGAGAAACTGCTGTAGAATAGACCTGAGTTTAAGAAATGAATAATAAAAATCTAGAAAAATTCCAAGTATTTTTGCAGGTATATATATTACAAATTCACATTTCCTTTTCATCATTTTGAGAAAAATGGATAGTTTGTTCATGGAGAGATTAGGAGCATTTTTATATAAGTATTTTTTAAATTATTTAAAAGCATAACCTTTTTTACCTATAAAATGTCAAGAAGTCAGAATGTTCAGATCATGTTCAGGACCAAGTGAGGGACAGATATGCAGAAGTGTTATCTCTAAGATGGAGACGTCAATATTTCAGTGCATAGGTTTTTACATTCACGATTTTCTCTTTATTTCAGTTTTTACAACTTTGGGTTATTTTTCCACCACAAACAAACATGAACCTGTTTGTGCCACAGGATTGGATTTGTGAACTACTTACTTTCTGATCTAGAATAAATGTGTAAATATGCAATGTGACATTCATGAAATAAAATATAAACATTATATAGAGATGGCACATTTCAGTTTTATAGTAAGTGACAACTGTGCCAAATAATACAGAATCATCTAGAATTGAAATTAGCTACCAAAAAAAAAAAAGGGCAGGGAGGGGTATTTTGGCCAGAAATTAGGATAAAGACAGACAAGTATTTCAGGATCAGTATGAGATTTAGAAAACCTACTGCAATTAAAGTAAAAATATCATCAAACAAGAAAATACAATTTTTCAGAAAAAATATAATTTTTAAAATCCTAAAATCTTCTTTGCTACTTTAATAAAATGATAATTTTAGCTGGGAAAACCTCAATATCAAACAAATATTATACAAGAAATAGGGCTGGAACAATACAATAGAACGATGATACAAAAAAAAGATAGGAGGTAAGGGATTTTTAGACGTAATAGGAAGTTTAGTTACCTGACTAACCAGAACTAAACAATGAGAAATTTGATCTTCCAGGCTTTCCATAGTACCTCAATAAACCATTTAAATGTCTTAAGTGGTAGGGCATAAGTGCAGAGTGAGGAAAGTAGGGAGGATGTTATCAGTCAAAGAAAGAATTGGATCCATTTCAGCAACATGATGCTTTTAAAACTATGCTACTCCTTGCATTAATTGTAAAGAGGTAGAAAGTTAAGACACCACACCATGAGTTTGATCAATATAGACATCCAATTGGGATATTAAAGACAAATGATAACTTTTTATAGATCAATATACCTAAAATATGAGAAATTAATATAAAGAAAAATATACAAATAAAAAGAGTTAACAGATCCATAGAAAACAGAA
>NW_012134525.1:5095172-5109342 GCF_000956105.1 Propithecus coquereli | reverse complement strand
GATAATCAATTATTAGGGAATTTTAAATAATCATTTTAAAGGGATTCCTCGAGTTAATAACTTAAAGATGTTTCTTAGGTCAGAGCATTGGTTGGTTAACACATCCAGGATTGGGGCACTGGGTGGGCAGGTACAGGGTAGATGCAGAGCTACAGGTATTAGAAGAGAATCCAGTTGGATATATAGTTTCCAAAGATTATCAAGGCAGACAACGAAAGGCAAACCAGGAGAAATACCAGCTTCAGGCCATCTGAAATGCGATGATAAAGTGTAGAAAGAGTGATTGGCCAATCTGGGAACAGGTAGTACTGAGAAGACCAAACAAGCAGGTGGACTGGCAGTTGGCAGCCATCACTGGGGAGGCGCGTTCCCCAGGGATGGGCTCGAGGCTACAGGCAGTTACTAGGGCGGGCAGAGCAGGAGCTGAGTTCTATACCAATGCTTCTCAAAGTTAAATATCCTTCCTAATCACCTGGGGATCTTATAAAAATGCAGATTCTGATTCAGTGATTCTGAAGTGGGGCTTAAGATTCTACATTCCTAACATGACCCCAGCTAATGCCGACACCGCTTGTCCCGCAACCACACTTCGAATAGCAGGGCTCTAGAAGGCTTATGTCACTAGGCACACAGAAGCCTGCTTCTCAGATCTGCGATAAAACAGGATAAGAATCTGAAGAGTGATGTGATGCAGACGTCAGAGGATGAGGCAGCCTCTTACTGTCCCTCTTGTCTGCACTCAGGCTGGCTTCCTAACATAGGAGTAGGGCTCACCTTGTGTGTGGGAGTCCAGGAGGCTTAGGCTGTGGAAGGGGTAGCACTGCAGAAGCTTCATGACAGGTAGAAACATAGCAGTGACATCCTGCTGCTTTTGAATTTGCACATTCTGTAGAATAATAACAGCAGCAAACTGCTACACAGTATCTGTGTTCTCAGCATCTTGAAGCCCTTTCACAGATTGTTACTCCCATTAATGGGGCCCTTTGCTGCTATTTCTACTTCTCCCTTCAGCTATCCACAATATGGCCTTTCACACCTGCATCAGAAGGTGCCCAGAGGAAATAATATGTGCTGGAGTGAAAACTTACTCATTTGTCTACTTGTTGCCAAGAATGGACAGGCAGGAAATTGAATGTATTTTTAGGGGAAAGATTTTCAAACTTTTGTTTCCCCTGTGGCTCTTTCAGATAAACTAAAAGACCTAAGACCCACCTACAACTTGGGCTCCCACTATTTAACAGAGAAAGAATTCAGTGCTTTAAAAACAAATAAATAAAAAAAAATAATAACTAGGAAAGGCAAAAATAACAAAGATGGTACATGGTACCAAAATTTTGTATCCTATAATAGCACAAGAATAGATCACTCTTATGTAGCTTTTAGTGACATAGAAAGATTAAAATCTACAGACATTCGCATTTATTTTCTCATGAAAATGATCATTTCACAGCCCATCAGGAGGAGGCCTGTGGCCCACAGGGACTTGTGTGCTACAAGCATTGAGGATCATTGATCTGAGGTAGAAGCTTCAGAACTTTGTTCTAAGCCTCGAGGTTCCTTAGAGGTCCCAGCCTCCAACCTCTGTTTTAATCAAAGCAGCTCCACCTTTATCTGTTTCCTGTATCAGGCTAATACACAACATTGGGCTTGAAGAAAGGTTTCCAGGGCTAAAGCAGAGTTTCAAAATCCCTAATTTGAAATTAAATGTCTGTATATTATCTCTGGATTTGACTTATTTGCACTATATTATCCCTCATAGATAATACAGAGTTAACTAAGTTTATGGAGAAGGTATAATTTTTTATGAGGTAAAATGTGCCACAAGTTACTTGGATCACAAACTGATTCATAAGCACTGAGAGCAGTGTAATTGGGAATAATAAACACGCACTAATGAAGCATCTATAAAGGGAAGAGCCTCAGGTACTCTGAAAGGTTAAGCATTCAAGTGTAACACTTCTGGCTTTGATCGTTTTTAAATACAATTTCATTACAGTGCATCTATAAATCAGTGTCCAGGAGTATAAAGTGGTTCTATAGTAAAAATGAGATGCTAGAGATAATGGGGCTACAGGAGACAGCACTATAGGTAATGACATAGACTTTCCAGTCTTACTGTTGATGGGAAGAGGTCAATAATAGATGGCATACGATACTAGAGCAATGGGGATCATTGCATGTTTTCCAGCCTCACTTGTATAATCAGCCATAATAGCAAGCAAAGGATAGGTTCTAACAGTAAAATGATGTGCAGTACTAACAAAGATGAACCTTAAGTGTGCCCCCTCCTCACTTTTTGATGCAATAGAACAGGCCACATAGTAACTTTTGGCAGAACACTAGTACTTACGAGGTTTTCTTAAGGTGTGATTTTCCAATTAAAATTTGTTTCACATGAGACCTACATCCTTACCAGCCTTCAGGGAGGAAGGTGTTTCAGAGAAGTTAATAATAAGTTCACTTCTTACTCTCAGAATCACATGAGAATTCCTGAGATGTTTTATAAAACTTCATTATTAGGACACTGAGTCCACACTTCTCGTTCTGTCAAGTCTTAACTTTGTCTAGGTTGGAGGCAAAGATCCAAAGAATCACATTTGTCATTAATAGCTAAAAACTGGGGAGGCTGGGACTGTCGCAAGCATTCTACATGACTATAGAGTTGCATGTACTGTGGTTGCATCTCCAAATGACAATTAATCCCAGGTGACATCTCAGTGGGGTCCACTGGACCGTGATCCTCATCTCTCCCATTGAGGAAATGTATAAAGGGGATTGTTCAAAAATCCCTTTTGGAGGACTAGGAAGTTTCTTCTGCTCTCCTTCCTTGGGTAACATCTTACAATAGAGCAAAGGCATTTGTGGAATGGAGCCAACGAATTCCTCTTTTTGAAAATCAGCTTAAGTGTTGGTTTCTCTAAGATGGTGCCCCCAATGTAAATTAGGTATCCATACTGCTTTTGTCCATCTAATCCTATTCTTTTCTGTTGTGGGTTGAATTGTGTCCCTCAAAAAGATAAATTCAAGTCCTAATCTCAGGTCCTGTGAATGTGCCCCTATTTGGAAATAGGGTCTTTGCAGATGCAATCAAGTTACCACGAGATCATGCCGAATTATGGTGGCCCCTAAATCCAATATGACTGGTGCCCTTATAATAAGAGAGAAATTGGACACAGAGGCAGATGCACGAGGAGAACATCATGGGACAATGGAGGCAGAAAATGTGGTTATGCTGCCACAAGCCAAGGAATGCCAAGGATTGCCAGCAGCCACCAGCAGCTGGGAGAAAGGCATGGAACCTGTGCTCCCTCTGAGCCTCCAAAAAGAAAGCAACCCTGCCAACACCTTGAGCACAGACTTCTGGCCTCCTGAATGTGAAAGAATAAATTTCTGTTGTTTTATGTCACGCAGTTTGTGGTATTTTGTTACAGCAGCCCTAGGAAATGAATATAGTTTCCTTCTCAGCTCTTATGATAATTAGATTTTGGCTTTACTTGGGAGTAATTTGTTTCCTGCCTGTCTCCCCATCAGACCATAAGCTTGAAGAGACCTGGATCTAGTCTGTCTTCACCGCTATTTGCTCATTACCAACACAGCACCTGGCCCATGGTCACTGCATAAATATTTGTTGAGAGAATCCATGTGCTTACCCAAGAGAACATTTGAACTACAAGGCTAAGTTCAAGGTCCTTAATAGCTTTGACTGCAAGGGATCCTTTTCTTTCAGTCCTCTATTACATATTTCTTTGGTATATGTTATTTGTGTCTCCTCCCCACCCCCAAGTTTTTTTGAGGGCAGGACCCTTTTTTGTGTGTCTGTACAAGCTTCATAGTACCTAAGATAAAGCTTTGCACATAGTAGAGGCTCGGTAAATATTTAGTAAATAAATAAATGAAATCACTAGGTTTTCTAAGATGTTACATCTGGATTGGAGATACTTAACACATTATTTGATAGTAAAACTATGGTTAATTATGGTGTCTCATGTGGAAATGGTTGCAGTTTGTTACCTTTATTAATGTAAGCTTTCATGTGTGTTATCAGTATACACAATTTATAGTGGGAGTCTGTTTTGTTTCCCTGCGCATTGTGGAAATCCTAAAGAAAAAACTGCCACCCCAGAGCTAGGGCATAACCCAGGCATTTTTAATCCTTGAGGCTTTTCTATAACTAAGCAATGTTTTTTCAAATGCAATAACACTGATATGCAGACATATTTATTATCCACTCACAAAGCCATTCCTCAATATGATTACAATATGCTTCTTTGAATATCATTAAAAACCAAGGTCTTATTTTTCTAGGATGAGATAACTGAAAGGAGTAATGGAAAATATAATTTCTCAGCCCCCTTTGGCCTTTCAATTCTGTACTACAACTTTGCCAGTCAACTTTCAAAGTCAAGATATGCTTCTTGCAAAACCATGACATCTTTTGAGCAACTTGTTTATTTCTTAACACATAGTCCTGGGAGCTTAATACATACTGTGTTTGCAACATTTTTAGTGGCAAAACCATGAGTCCTTGGTGTACGCTTATCCTCTTCTTTGTTATCAATATTAGAAAACATTAAATATATTAATATATTCAGGCCAGGTGTGGTGGCTCAGGCTTGTGACCCCAGTACTTTGGGAGTCCAAGGCAGGAGGATCACTTGAGGCCAGGAGTTCAAGACCAGCTTGGGCAACATAGTGAGACACCTGTTTCTTCAAAAAAAAAAAAAAAAAATTAGCTGAGCATAGTGGTGCATGCCTGTAGTCCCAGCTACTCAGGAGGCTGAGACAGGAGTATGATATGAACCCCAGCATGTGAGACTATAGTGAGCAATGATCATGCCATTGCACTCCAGCCTGGGCAACAGAACAAAGACCCTATCTCTGAAAGAAAAAGAGAAAAGAAAATATATTCAGACTATTTCAAACTAAACTCAGGGGTAGGAAACAGTCCTAAAAACTGTTATGATTCAAATATTAATATTTGGTAACTACAGCATGTGTGTTCTAGAAAGGGCTATCATTTTAAAAGATAAATTGGACCTAGTTGAGGAATTTCAAATATCATCTGAATATATTAATAACTGAAATGCTCTCAAGTTTACAAAAATATCTCAATGAAATTGCAACCTTGTATAGACAAGGGCCTATGAAGGGACAATTTTAAAAGGATTCCTTTTCTTTATTTCCTCATGGGATCTACAGTGCAAGCACATTAAGCTGATGAATGGATTGCACTGCAACTTTTCCTGCCTCTCTTGCCTTTCATTTGTCTATATTTCAGGCTTCACTGATGTGACAGATTTTACACTTTATCTCATTGTCTTCTGATTGCTTTCCTTGGTTCCTCCTTTTCCTAGTTAATCTTTGTTTTACTGGTAGGAAAATCCCCATCTTTATATCCTGGCGTTTTAATTTCACACTATATCATAGACTTAATTTCAAATTGCTATGAAATTATCAATTATCTTTTTTAACCATTATCATTTTTAACAATTAAAAATTATCAATCTATCATTTAAGTGCATCATCGATTCTTTAAAAATTCCTTTCTTATTGGACATTGGTAAAAAAAAAAGTTACTATTTTGAATAATGGTTCAATGAAGAATTTTGTACATACAACTTTTCTTCTGTTATTTCCCAGGGATATATCCCAGGAGTATAATTATTCAAAAGCGTAATTACTCAGCACATAATCCTAATAAGAGAAAACAAATTTTAAGTGGCTAATCTTTTATCCCCAATAAAAAGTTTATATTTATGTTTGGATTTAGAGATCTTTGGGAGGTTATACTGTCACCTAACTTTTATAGATCTTATTTTTAACTTTCTGAGTGACTACTTAAATCGTCTAATTTCACTGAGCTTTAAGTTCCTTTTTATTTAACAAGACTGGATTGTGTATTTCAGCTCCTCCAACTACCATACTAGACAAGTGAATTCAAATGAGGCCTATTATTATTATTATTATTATGTCCAGAAGGTCAATCTCACTTTAAGTGTCCTTATGCATGCAGTGACAGCGACCAATCTTGATTAATTGATAGAATAAGTACAACCTATGCTGGAAGTGCCATGAAAGATCAGGATCATCTGATGCTGGATGAGAATATTAATGGGGAAAAAAGTTTAGTGAAAGAGCATATTGAAGCAACTAAATACCTGGTATTTGCTGAAATAAGGAATCAGTAAGATAGTTCAGTTAGCAGTCAAGATTTGTAAAAGAGATGATGGCTTTGGGAGGGGCTACCCTACTGGACTTCTTAATGGCTAAAAAGCAAATGGGCTCAAACCAGAACCCTTCGGCAGGATGCAGCAGGGATCCCGACTTTGGGTCCAAAAGTAAATAACAACTCACAGGCATAATGAAGAATAAAAATGAGGGAGCATTAATAAGAATTAGCATTATATGAGTAGGAAAATTATTAATAATATTAAAGAAACTTTGAAGAAGACTAATATTTATACAGAATTCAAGGACACTGTGCTATAAAGCAAGACACTCTAGTCATGCCCCTCTTTCTGCTTACTGGTTTTCTGTTGTTGGTGGTGGTGGTGGTGGTTCTTGGTGTACTCAAGGTTCAATGTTACTCTTAAAACATGGAGTAGCTGGAAAACTGAAATAGTCGAAGATATTCAAATCCTAACGAATCTACTGCCAGTATCGTATATTATGGAGTATAACATAAAGACAAATATTCCTAACCTCTTCCAGCCAAACTTCCATGAAGACATTATTATAAGAGATGGAATATGATGATAATAAGAAGGATAGAATTTTGAGAAGACTGGGGAAGATAATGTGTGATATCATCTGGAAAAGCTTTGCATAAGTTTCTTTTGTTCAGGCTTCAGATAAAATCTAGCTTGTTCCTGCACTGTCATCAGGCATCATGAATGTCAATAAAATCTTCAAAGATTCTTCAAGCCAGACAGACCTCTGTCTTCTCTAGGCTATCCTGTGGTCCTAGACTCTTTATTTCTTCATACTTCATGTTAGTATTTTATTATACACAATATTACACTTCTAATATTTCAAGTGTGGATGGCTTACTTCCCAAAGATACTACAAAATTTATGAGTTTAGGTTTAGAAATTTTATTTTTTACATGTTGTAGTTGGATTTTAGAGAGTTAGATTCCCTGATTTCTCTAACAATACTGCTTGTCCTTTGGTATATTAAGGAATCTCTATCAAAGACAGTATGAAGTAGATCAGAAGAGAACTATATCTGGAATGTAGAATAGCCACGGTAGTATTTGGAGACTACATGGCCAATATATACCTATTCTTAGAGGTAATAATAGCATAATTTACAATACAAAATCAAGTAGGCTCCATTACCATGTATTCTTTGTTATGGCAAAGGAGGAGCAGAACACCCTTTACAAATCCTTTCACAGAATCTACTGAAATAAACTTGTACTTGTTTAAACTGTGTGTCTTCAGCGGTCTTATTTCCCAACCTCTTTGGGGGAAATGAGGCTACTTAAAACATTAGCAGAGATTACACAGATTCTGTGACAGAGACAACATTATGTATTTGCCAAACCACTTCTTTCCCTTCCTGGACACTCAGGAAGATCTCATTTCCTTGTCCCGTTTCATCTAATCGAGGTCTGTGACAACCTGTACACAGGCAATGTGAGTAGGAGGAAGCACACCACTTATAGGCCTGGTCTTAAAACTCATTCAGGTACGATCCTCTTCTTTCTGCCCCTTCACGGGCAACTTGGAGGCCATGTAATAAGGATGGTGGGTTCCAAGCTGAAGGAGCCTAGATTTCTACTTCACTGTTCTGAGAAGAGCTCACCATGAGAACAGCCCGACCAGGAAAATCTGCACTGGACCCTGTGTGAGCAAAACATAAGGTTCTATTGTACTGAGGCATTAAAGTGTGAGTATCATGCTTATAGCATCCAGCATTAATTGCCCTAAATACTACAACTTCTTTGTATCCACTATGTGGAAAAGTAGAGTACTTAATAAATGTTTATTGAGTTGATTTCTTTTTTCATATTCCAGGAGCTGCTAATTCTACTGCACCTCATTTCAAGGGGTGACCAAGGGTTAAAGTCGTGCTACCCAAACCAAGCCAGGCAACAAAATCACCCAAAACCTTTTTAAAGTACAGCTTCATAGATGCCACTTACAGAAATATTATTTGGTAGGCTTTCAAATGTAACCCAGGAATCTGTACTTTTCAATAAATCTTCCCAGGTTATTCTGATATACAGCAGCCAAATTTGAGAACCACTGGACTAAAGCTTTAACAAGAGGAAAATAAAGACTATCCCTTTAAGCACCAAGGATAATGCCTTGAACACAGAATACATTGAATAAAATTTTGTAGAATGGTAGATTTGTTAATAGATGCAGGGACTAGCCTTCAGCAAAATAATGACAGTGGCCATACTTCCCCTTCCTTTATTCCCTCTGGTGGTCAGGGCTCTGTGTTTCCTTCCTCCTGCCAAAATCTACTCTAAGGTGGGGCAGCAGGTGGGGGGAATCCCTTGCCTACTCCTTATACCAAGGAGTAAAATTAGTGTTTCTCAACCTATCTATGACAAAAGGCCCATTGAAGACCCATACTTTTGTAAAAACAGATTAGTTGCTAGAAAATTAAATCTACACATCAAATATATTTAAAGTACGAGTTCCAATTTTTTTTATTATTAGCTTTAAGAGACTTAAAGTTACATTTCAATAAATAAAGCAAGCACAACATAGGAAACGATAAGCATCATGGACTGGCCCAGTCTGCAAACTGGGCATAAATGGCTAAGAAGCAAAATCTTCTACCTTTGGACATTTCCATTTCCATTGATGTAAGGGAAATATGTAAGGGAAAGAAGAGATGTTTTAGAAAGCCAAGCATCAGCTGACAAGTGATAAATGTGTACTAAGACTGGGATCTCCCAACCCCCTCAGAAGTTAGCGTGCACACATCCAGGCCTGTGTTCAGGACTAAAAAATTATCCAGGGCATGGGCAACATGCATAGGTTCTGAAAGAAAAAAATGCCAGCGGCAGAATTTTCACACCAAGGTCACAGTAAGCTCCCAAGGCCCACATTTGAAGTAATGTAGGTCCTCACCTGTAACCTTGTTTTTATTGAATTGGCTGTGATATTAAGATCCTGCTGTCAGAATCCACTAGCATGTGAAGGCACCAAAGGTTTAAAAAGTAGAAATTTTACAATGTAAAATTAAGCCAAGTTCATCAATTCTGTCCAGTAGTAGATATATTTGCTATTATATGGGAGAAAGTTAATAAGGAACTAAGACTGATAGTACCAATGAGAAACAGAAACATGACTTTAAAATTAAATGAGTGGAAATGCACTGACAGATTCTTATAAGGATCATAAGATGCCTTAAACATTGACTTTGCGAAGCATATGCTTGTAACTTTAATATGACACTCTATGAGAACTTTTTGATTTATTGTTTATTGGCATAGTTCTAGAATTATAATTGTAGCATTCCATTTTAGGGATCTTTACCTTGAAGTAAATTGATGAGAGGGCTTGAAAAAGTACGTTTCAGCATTTTGTTCATAAAATCATCTGTATGTTCCTCCTGTTCTCCCTGTCCCCTGCAACCCTCATTTTAGTACCCTGACAGAGATTAGTCACCTCCTCACTTTGTCCTCTACTTCAGGTTGCCCATCTGTCCATGTACTCTCTAGGGTTTTCCTCCCCTCCCTGCAATCTTCTAAGCTATTCCTGTCCCAATGATTTGGTTTCAGCTTATAAAACTGTGTCTTTGCCATTGTAATCAAATTGAAGGGCCTCTGCTTCATGGTTGGATTCTGGGACCAGGAGACTCCTGCGAGTCTTTGGCCAGATCTCTGTTAGAAAAGTAAAAAAGAACAATGAAGGCAATTATTCCACTGATTTCAGCCATAAATTCTATTACACCTGAGTTGTCTGAATGATGAATATTCTGTGAAAACGCTGCTCTCTAGTGCAATAGAACTGCAAATAATGCACATCTATTTCTTATAATCCCAACCTAACCACAAAGGTTCAAACCTAATGAAACAGAGGTGATATGGTTATTGAATCATAATATAAGTATGGGGAAGAAGAAGGAAATTTCAAGAATGAGGACATTGGAGGGAGTGGGAGTAAGTAACTGTGTTTAAGGGGCCACAGGTAAAATTAATATTTCCAATCCATGAATGGGCAATTACTAACAGCTTACTACACACATGGGAATAAAATATGAAGACAGAGGAAGTATAAAGCCTCCCACTCCGAGGAGCTGTTTGCAGTTTGGTACAGGTAGAAAACAATGAAATAAGAAAGTACATGTTTGAGAGTTAGAGAATGTGTTATGGGCTCCAAACCCATTCTTTTCAATGCTGTACTCATTGTCCACATTGAGCACTTGAAACGTGGCTAGTCCAAATTGGGATGTGCTGTTAAGTATAAAATATACACTGAATTTCTAAGAGTTAGAAAAAAACAAAAAATATCTCATTAATAATTTTAAATTGATTACAGGCAGAAATCATAATATTTTGGAAATATTAGATTAAATAAACTACATTATCAAAACTCCTTTTACATGTTTGTAAAAAACAAAAGTATTAATATATAAGTGGTTTGCATTTTATTTCCATTGGATCACATGGCTTTAAAAACTGTATTTCAGAGGAAGAGAAGCTTAGTGAAAAATGGACTAATCAGGGTCCCCTGGAAGAACTGGACCTTCAATGGGTCTTGCTGACTTAGAGAGGCAAAGAGGAAGAGGAAGAGGAAAATCAAATAGAGGGAATGGGTTGATAAAAGAGAGGTCGGGGAGAAGGTACGAGGGAGAACGGAAGGAGGAGAAGATCCAGTCTGAGTGAGGTTACAGAGACCAGCCTGACGAGAAGGGAGAAGGAGGGAAAGCAAGGAAATTGAGCCTTCAAAGCCAGGCAGAAGTTCCTGGGGTTCTCCAAAACCAGAAAGGAAGCCCTTGAAAGGTTTGAATAAGGGAGATTTTGGGTGAAAACTGAAGTTAGGGAAGAAAAGTCTAGATGAGAGACTTATTAGAAGGTTCTTATATAATCACTACATTCAGATTTCCGAATAATACCACAAGAATTATACAGTTCAGCTACACAATTCAACAATAAGTAACAGCACAGCATCCAATTAATCTTAGCCTTTAGTCAAGGTTTGGGTTCTTCTTGTCATTTTTAAATGCTAATTGCCCAGAATTGCTATGATTTCTAATGGGGAGAGGAGTAAAAGAATAGAAAATAAAGTAAGCAGGAAGTATGGAAAAGCTTTCAGACGATGCCACCTGAATTAACAGTCTCCTTTAGTTGTCTATGAAAGAAGATGCCTTTTCTTGAAAGCCCTTTGAAATGATGGCATGCTCATCAATAAACATCAGTTTCTTTTTTCTTTCTTTTTTTTTAATTTCAGAATATTATGAGGGTACAAATGTTTTAGTTACATGAATTGCTTTTGTACAGTTTGAGTCAAAGTTATAAGTGTGTCCATCACCCATACAGTGTGTATTGTACCCATTAGGAGTGAATTTACCCATCCCCTCCTCCCCCCTCCCACCTGCTTGATTTCCATTGAGTTTTATTGATACTACCATATGTGCACATGAGTGTTGATCTATAAGTGAGTACATATAGTTTTTGTTCTTCCATTCTTATGATACTTCACTTAAAAGGATGGTCTCCAGTTCCATCCAGGTTATTACAAAAGGTATTAGTTCACCATTTTTTTAATGGTTGATTAATACTCTATGGTATATATATTCTACATTTTATTGATCCACTCATATATTGATGGACACTTGGGTTGTTTCCACATTTTTGCAATTGTGAATTGTGCTGCTATAAACATTTGAGCGCAAGTGTCTTTTTCATAATTTTTTTTTCCCTTGGGGTAAATACCCAGTAGTGGGATTGCTGGATCAAATAAATGGTGAGTCTACTTTTAGTTCTTTGAGGTATCTCCATACTACTTTCCATAGAGGCTGTACTAGTTTGCAGTCCCACAAACAGTGTATAAGTGTTCCTTTCTTTCCGCATCTGCACCAGCATCTGTTGTTTTAGGACTTTTTGATAAAAGTCATTCTCACTGGAGTTAAGTGGTATCTCATTGTGGTTTTGATTTGCATTTCTCTTAAGGTCTGAGCCCATTGAGCATTTCTTCAAATGCTTATTGGCCATTAGTCTATCTTCTTTCAAAAAGTTTCTGTTCATGGCTTTTGCCCACTTTTTAATGGGGCTGTTTGATGTTTTCATGCTGGTTCGCCTGAGTTCTTTGTAGATTCTGGTTATTAGCTCTTTATTGGATATACAGCATGCGAATATCTCCTCCCATTCTGTAGGTTGCCTATCTGCTCTATCGATTGTTTTCCTGGCTATGCAGAAGCTTTTTATTTTTTTTTTTTTTTTTTTTTTTTTTTTTGAGACAGAGTCTCACTGTGTTGCCTGGGCTAGAGTGCCATGGCGTCATCCTAGGTCACAGCAACCTCAAACTCCTGGGCTCAAGTGATCCTACTGCCTCAGCCTCCTGAGTAACTGGGACTACAGGCATGCGCCACCATGCCCGGCTAATTTTTTCTATATAGTTTTAGTTGTCCAATTAATTTCTTTCTATTTTTAGTAGAGACGGGGTCTCGCTCTTGCTCAGGCTGATTTCGAACTCCTGAGCTCAAACAATCCACCCGCCTCAGCCTCCCAGAGAGCTAGGATTATAGGCCTGAGCCACCATGCCCGGCCTGCAGAAGCTTTTTAATTTAATCAAGTCCCATTTGTTTATTTTTGTTTTTGCTCTGATTGCCATTGGATCTTCTTCATAAATCTTTGGCCAATATCTAGAAAAGTTTTTCTGAACTCTTCTTCTTGAGTTCTTATAGTTTCATGCCTTAAGCTTAAGTCTGTTATCCATCATGAATTAATTTTTGTGAGTGGTGAGAGGTGCGGATCCTGTTTAAGTCTTCTACATGTGGCAGTCCAATTTTCCCAGCACCATTTATTGAATAGGGATGCTTTTCCCAGTGCATGTTTTTGTCTGCTTTGTCAAATATCAGATGGCAATATGAGGATGGTTTTATATCTGGGTTCTCTGTTCCGATCTATTGGTTTGTGTCTCTGTTCTTGTGCCGGTACCATGCTGTTTTGGTTACTATATCCTTGTAGTATAGCTTGAAGTCTGGTAAAGTGATGTCTCTTGATTTGTTCATTTTGCTTAAGGTTGCTTTGGCTATTTGAGGTCTTTTCTGGCTCCATACAAAGCATAGAATTATTTTTTCTATATCTGCAAAAAACGACATTGGTATTTTAATGGGGATTGCATTGAATCTGTAAATCACTTTGACATTTTAATAATGTTGATTCTGCTGATCCATCAGCATGATATGGTTTTCCATTTGTTTACATCCTCTGTGATAGCCTTCCTCAGTTTTTTGTAGTTCTCCCTACAGAAGTCTTTCAGCTCCTTGGATAAATATATTCTTAGATGTTTTATTTTCTTTGTTGCTATTGTGAAAGGTATTGAGTCTTTGATTGGATTCTCCGCTTGACTGTTGTTGGTGTATATGAATAATACTGATTTGTGTACATTGATTTCGTAGCCTGAGACTTTGTTGAATTTATTTATCAATTCCAGGAGTCTCTTGGTAGAATCTTTGGGGTTTTCTAAATATAAGATCATATCAGCAGCAGCAATAAAAAAATCTCCCAACAATAAAAAGTCCCAAACCAGATGGTTTCACAGCCAAATTTTACCAGACCTACAAAGAAGAACTGGTACTCATATTGCAGAAGTTTATTTCATAACATAGAGAAGAAAAGAATCCTCCCCAACTCATTCTACAAAGCCAATATCACCCTGATACCAAAGCCAGGAAAGGACACAACAAAAACAGAAAAGTACAGACCAATATCCGTTATGACTATACATGCAAAAATTCTCAATAAAATCCTAGAAAACTGAATTCAGCTGCACATTAAAAAAATAATCCACCACAATAAAGTGGGCTTCATCCCAGAGATGCAAGGATGGTTCAGCATATGCAAATCTATAAATGTGATTCACCACATAAATAGAAGCAAAAACAAAGACGATATGGTCCTCTCAATAGATGCAGGAAAAATCATTTGACAAAATTCAGCATTCTTTTATGATAAGAACTCTTTTTTTTTTTTTTTTTT
>NW_012134525.1:5073732-5095055 GCF_000956105.1 Propithecus coquereli | reverse complement strand
TATATATATTTTTAGTTGTCCGATTAATTTCTTTCTATTTTTAGTAGAGATGGGGTCTCGCTCTTGCTCAGGCTGATTTCGAACTCCTGAGCTCAAACGATCCACCCGCCTCGGCCTCCCAGAGTGCTAGGATTACAGGCATGAGCCACCGCGCCCGGCCTGATAACTCTTAAGATAATAGGTATAGATGGAACATCTCAATATTATAAAAGTCACATACGACAAACCTGCAGCCAACATCATACTGAATGGGGAAAACCTGAAAGCATTCCCACTTAGAATTGGAAGCAGACAAGGTTGCCCTCTATCACCAGTTCTATTCAACATAGTTCTGGGAGTCCCGGCCAGGGCAATCAGGCAAGAGAAGGAAATTGAGTGTATCCAAATAGGGAAAGAAGAGGTCGAACTGTCAATTTCTTTTAAATCATGTTTGCCAGTTTGTCTTCCTCCAGTTCACCCTTTATGTTGGTCCAGAATGTGATTGTCACAAATATCTGGGTGAGCAAGATTATGAAACGTGGTCATAAAATAAGTGATTATTTCTAAACTCATCTTTGTCACATTGTAATGCTTCACAAAGCACCTTTCCCTGGGCTACAATTCATTTTAATTGATCCCATCAGCACAATATCTATATCCTGAGTGACTTCACAACACCCTCTATTTCAAGAGAAGCCAATCAGGTTATGGGTTCATTAGTAATAAAAATTACCAAGGAGCAGTTTGTGGATGATAAGAGCAATGCAAATTCTAAAGAGAAGTAATAAGAGAAATAATGAGCATCCTCCTCACTTCTTGGATGTGAATAATTCCAAGTTCCCTGAAGCAACACTTAGCCTCTTGTATTAAACAGTAATGGACAAATATTAGAAATGTTGGTGTCAGCTTTTAGAATCTGTCAGCATCAAAACATCATTTAAAAGTTAAGTTTTCCAAAGTACTCTTTGTCAAGTTTCCTTCTACAATATTCTTTTCCTATTAGGACAGAGCCTTAAACCCCAGAAGAATAATTTTGTTTGTGTGTTAGTGATTTGTTTACTGGTTCATTCCAGAGTGTGAGCTGGAAAAAAAGGGAAGTATCATAAATAGCCTTTCATGTCCCAGGATTTTTCGACTATGTCACTATTGGTAGCACTTCCCATTGCCTAATCTATTTGCAGAGCCTAGTAATTAGCATTCTACAAGCTGCCATGGAGACTTCAACACTGACTACAGCACAGGCCTCACACCTTTTTCCTCACCCCAGCCTCCTGGGGAGGGTACTTGCTAAACCTTTGTGACAACATAATAAAGTGAGGAAAGTGATAAAACAACAATCCAATTACACAGGCAGCTCTTCATTCCTTCTTCTCTCTCTAGAGAAGAATTAGTAGGACTGGAAAGTGGATTCTTTTGGGGGACTGAGTAAGTGGTGGCAGAATAAGAAAAGCCTCAAAGGGCTGTTAGAATCCTTTTTTAGAATGGAAAAGAGACTTCCTGAGTATGATTTACCTGAGGTGACTTTGGGGTGCTTTATGAGGAGGAAATACCTGCTAAATGGAATGTGGCTTACAGTACACAGATTCAAGTGAGCTAAGAGGGCTTGGTGAAGAGGAGGCAAGAGTTCAGTGGTGTCAAATATGCGGTACCAGCCTTCTTCCCTCTCTTGCTTGGGGCAGACACCGTTAAGCAATCATGGCATTGTCATCACAGCCCTTCTCGATAAAGGAATTCAGGAACTACTGCCAATGAATGGGCATTTGCACTTGAGATGAACCCCATTTGCCATATCTGCTTTGACTTTAGGCTTAAAAATAAAAGGATCCACCCATTTACCTTGGCAGCTTGATTTATCTATTTTGCTTCGAGAAAGAAAGAAGGCAAAGGTTCGGAGGAGAGCAAAGATGAACAAATTGATACGCTAGTACTAAGGACATAAATAGAGTTGTCAACCCCTGAGTCTCTGCACTTACAAAGTATGGTCTTTAATCCCCATGATAACTTTTGCAGTGAGCATAATTATTATTCCTACACACACACCTTTTTTTTTTTTTTTTAGTTGAGACCGAGACTCAGAGTAGTTCAGAGATTTTCCCAAAAACAGACAACTCAGCAGCAACAGAGCTGAGATGACAACCCTGGTCTTCTGATTCCAAATTCCAAATTCATTCTTCTAAGCCGTTTTCTAAAGTGGGAGATGGTTTTAGAGGTACATACTTATTTCACATTTGTCATTTATTTATAAGAAGTGATAATGGTTTTCTACTTACAGAAGTGATATAAAATCTTCCTTTAAAATAAATAACATTTTGAAACCTAAGATTGATTTAAAGAAAAAATTAACACAGTAAAAGTTCATATATTTACAAAGATATGGCAAATGACGTTGTGTTAAATAAATCCATTTACTAGCAAGCCAAAGTGAAACATTTTTAAATAAGTGGTATTTACTGACCACTCCTTAAAGCTCAGGAAAAGGAGGCAGTACTCAAACTTAAACATACTTTGTGGAGTAATAGCTTACTTGGCCTATTGGGCTTCCTCTTCTATACTCTGGGGAAACTCCCTCTATGTTAATCAAGCACTCTCAGGGCTTGGAGGGAGTTTTCTACTCTCATTAAACAGAGATTGAAATTGGGAAATTAAGAGGTATGTCCTGTACTTTATTCCCTCAAGGCCAGGATCTGTGCTTTTAATAGTGACAATTAGCTAACATATACAATTAAGCTATGCAAATGAACTAAGAGAAAGCTAGAGGAGAAATCCAGGAGCCAGTTTCTCTTTCCAGACATTTTATACAAATAGTATTCAAAGGACTGACTCAAAAGTTTGGATTTTTTAAGAAATAAATTTATTGTATATATTTAAGGTATACAACATGATGCTATGGGATACATACAGTCAGTCAAAAGGTCACCATAGTGAAGGAAATTAACACATCCATCCTATGACATAGTTACCCTTTTTTTTTTTTTCATTTTGGTGGGATTCTTAAGATGGTACAAACATTTGAGGGCAAGTGGGTTTTTTGTAGAACTCCTGAAATGACACAATGTCCCCATTACCTCTAACAGGTAACTTGTTCCTATTTCCAGTAACAGCTGATAGACATCAATGTAAAATTCTAAGTGACTGCCTGATTTGTTTTTAATTATTAATTTTTTGATTTTTAGAAGAAACTCTGCCAACACCAAGCCACCTCTGGCCAATATTGCTGCTGATATCATCAGTAAATAGCACTAATATGATTCCTGAATTCTAAGATTCACTGTTCCCTTCACATTTCAACATTTCTGAAAGTAGATTGTACCTTACATCTGATTTCACATTCAGTGTGGTCTTTCCTTTTCCTTTATCATTGCATCTCACATCTGATTTCCCCTTGGAATTGAGTAAATATAATGCTCACATGTGTTAATAAGAATTGGGGTCCATCATAATTTTAGAAGTATATCACCAAATATAAGCCTTTCTACATACTGTTGACTTTGAAGTCATTTCTTTTTTGTAACTATTAAATACTGAAACATTTTGTTGAGAAAAATGCATTTGAACAAGAAACCAAGCAGGTAGAAAGAAAACAATTTTTTTTTAATAATCAAGAGAATGTTACTGTGTCTCAAAGGCTAAAGTCACCTTACTATCAAGAGATAAAGTCTAGAGCAAGAAGAACCAGATAATTCAAACATTGAAAACTCCAGTGTTCATTTATTTTTATTTTTAATAATTCCATTTGTGTGAGTGTGTTAGATCACAAGGTCATAATGTTACTCTTCATGCTGACTTCTCATGCAAGTTATAAATAAGTTTTTATGATAATGATTTATGGGGTAAGCTATTCATCTTTCCGACAGAGTTGCCTACAAAGGAATAATTATTCTACCTCTGAGATGGGATATCATGAAAGAAATGATTTCCAGATGTTTTGATTAAAAAAGCTTAAAGAATATATGCAACATAAAATTCCAAAGCAGGCAAAACTAATCTTGTTAGCAGTCAAGACAGTGGCTACTTTTGTTAAGAAGGGAAGGGGTAGCAATAGAGAAGGGGTTTGAGGGTCCCTCCTGGAGAGAGTAAGGCTGGCAATGTCATTTTTCTTGACCTGGATGGTGATTACACAGGTGTGTTTACTTTGTGATAAGGCACCGAGCTGTGCGCCTATGAATCGTGCACATTTCTGTATATATGCTATAGTCTTCAATTTAAAAAGAAGTCTAAAAAATAAATGCAACGGACATAAAACTTCCTATAATATATCGTTTGTTAACCAAAAAAAAGGGACTCATTCTTCCTTCAGGTAAACCACACTTGTGGCTTTAATATCACATTGACTAGAGGGTAAATGTTGACCCTAGGACCATTAATCTTCATGTTCTCCAAAGTCATTATCTGTTCTCTAGCATTATCAGAACAGAATATATCTTTATATAAATGACAATTTCTGGTCATTATCAAAGAATAACCCTAAGCAAGAAAATCAGAAATATTGATCTGTGTTATAATGATGTTTCTATTGATGTGAACCAGTTTCTATAAAACTGTAAAGGTGCTGTCCTAACACACGTAACTGGAACTGCACTGTTTGGAAGACATCCACAACAGGGAGTGACCTCCTCCCAGGTTCCAACAGGATGTTTAGGGGTATGGTTGCTGGAGTTCTCTGTCTCAGGTTACCGAGGTTACTGAAGACCAGGAGGTCAATAAGTACTACCCTCTTCCCCACCCAGACATAGAACAGAGAAGAATTCAGTGAATAGACAGGGCTTTGGGCAGGGTGATAAGAAAGGAATGGGGTAGAAGGAGACTTATATCCCCAGGAACCAGCCAAACTGGGGGTACTAAAACCATTGTTTGAATTCTAGCACCCAGCAACATACATGTGGAGTTAAATTGACTCTTGCAAAATTGCTTGTCCACCACCAACTGGGTGGTATCTGTTAAAGATGAGAACAAAAGCATGCAGGCTCTGGTATCTTTTCCCATTCCCACAGTGAGTAGATTCATGTCAGTGGGCGTCCCTGAGAAGGCTTTTGTACTTCTACAGTAAGACAACTAATGGCCCCCCTAGAAAAGGTCAATGTCAAAATCCCTGGAAGCTGCAAGTGTTACTTCATTTGGAAAAAGAGTCTTTGCACATGTAATTAAGTCAAAGGTCTTGAGATTAGATCATCCTGGATTACCCACAAGGAGTTTAAATTGAATGACGAGTATCCTTAGAGAGAAGAGAAGGCTATGTGAGACTGGAGAGGCAGAGATTAGAGTGACGTGGTCACAAGCCAAGGAAGCCAAGGACTGCCAACAGCCACAGGAAGCTGGAAGAGGCAAGAAGGGATTCTTCCCTAGAGCCTCCAGAAGCAGTGCAGCCCTGCTGACACCTTGACTAGGGACTTCTGGCCTGCAGAACTGTGAAAGAATAAATAAGTTTCTGTTGTTTGAAGGCACCCGGTTTATAGTAATTTATTACAGCAGCCCTAGAAACTGGTACAACTCCTAAATATGCCCTTAGTGACATTGCTCAGCAAGAAAGAGGCAATTCCCTCCTGATTGAAAAATACTCATGCTTTGGTAAGTTCTAAGCATGTATTGTCCTCTGGGTGGCAAGTGGTAGTTTATCTGCCCAGAGGAACACAAGGGGACAGAGACTGTACTAGGAAAAAGTCATTGTCCCAGCTCCCCTATAAAGAGGCCCCTCTGGTGAAGAGGGTATGAGCACACACTTTAACTTTCTTAACCTCTAACCATGCCATTAAACTAATCATCATACAAAGCTGATGGATCCAGACACCCTAGAATAGGTAGCTGGTTTCTGACTTCGAAAGGAGCTTAATTGTTATTGGAAGTTACCAAGTAATGTTCTTGAACTCAATTTCATTAAAAATATATCTAAGTACCAGGAATCATGGTGCTTCCTTTTGCCTTTCCTGAATCTGCACCATTCTTTCTCATTTTTGTGAGGCAACATCTCCACTCTCTGCCTCATTTCTTCACTCACTCCAGTCACTCTGGTCATGATTACTCATAGAAACCACTGCATCTTCCGGATACATGGAATGATTCAGCCTCTCTCTCACTGTCCTCTCCCCCTGACCAACTGAGCCCATGTCTCTTCCATCCCTTCCTCAACACTGGGTGTTTCCCTCTGATCTCCTTTCCCCAGTTCACAACACAGAATCTTTTCAAAAATATATATGCAATTGTTAGGGAAATACAAATCAAAACTACAATGAGCTATTACCTCACACTCATCAGGATGGCTACTATAAAAAAAAAAACAGAAAAGAACAAGCATTGTGGAAGATGTAGAGAAACTGGGTCACTCGTACACTGCTGAGAAGGCAAAATGGTACAAATGCTGTGGGCAGTAATACGGCAATTCCTCAAGCAATTGAAAATCGAATTACCCTGTGATCCAGCAATCCCACTTCTAGGTATATAGCCAAAATAATTGAAAGCAAGTTCATGTTAAGATAGCCGATAGCTAAAAAAAAAAAAAAAATGAAAGCAAGATCTCAAGGAAATATTTGCTCACCCATATTCATAGCAGCATTATCTACAATAGCTAAAAGGTGGAAGCAACCCAAGTGGATAAACAAAATGTGGTATACATGTACAATGGAATGTTATTAAGCCTTAAAAAGGAAGGAAATTCTGACACCTGCTACAACATGGATGAACTTTGACGACAATATGTTAAATGAAATAAGCCAGTCATAAAAAGACAAATGACAAATGCTGTCCGATTCCACTTATATGGGGTATCCAGAGTAGTGAAATTCATAGAAACAAAAAGTAGAATGGTGGTTGCCCGGGGCAGGGAAGAGGGCGGAATGGAGAGTTATTATTTAACAGGTATAGAATTTCAGTTTTGCAAGATTAAAAAGTTCTGGAGATTTGTTGCACAACAATGTGAATATGCTTAACAATATTGAACTATACATTTAAAAATGGGTACGATGGTAAATTTTATGTTATGTGTACTTTACCATAATTAAAAATAAAAATTCAAAGAACTATAAAATATTTAAAATATACAGAAAAGTACAGAGAATAATACAACCACCGACCCAGATTTAAAGCTCCACACTTGCCCTCTGCATCCCTTTCCCTCCCTCTCCCAAAGTTAGTGTATATCTGGGCCACATATTATTTTTCTACTTTTACTTTTCTTCTCTATATCCCCAAACAATATGTAATATTATTCTGCATAAACCTTAAAAACATATTGATGTGGAAAAGTAAGTTGCAAAAGATGCTATTAACATAAATTTTAAAGCCACACAGCCCCATAATGACCTCAAGCAGAAGTAACTGTCTCCATACTAGTAGACTACAGTGAGTAGTAGACTCGACTGTGTAAAAGCATGCTGTTCCCAGATTTAACTTCCTAAAACATTTGAAATAACCTGCTGCTTCCTGATAAGCAGTGTCTATACTTCACTCAAGGTTGTATTTTTTTTTTTCTCTTGACTACTTGGTTGTCTTGCTCACTGAGTACCCCTCCAGTTTAGCCTGACTAAGACCTCAGCTCTCACCAATAATGGCGTCACTTCCTGGACTGGGTGACACAGTCATAGTTTATGGTAGAGTCAATACCTAGCCCCAGGATACCCCTGCCCGTGTGTTCACTGTCCCAGGTGCCCCAATTCCTGGCCTGCCATGTCCTAACAGGTGGGCTCCAGAGATTTTGGGGTCTAACAGATAATTTTGAAAATGTGCAGTTTTATTTTAGCCTTATGCTAAAATATAGCTTTATGCATTACAGAAATACATGAACAATCATCAAAGAAAGAATCAAATAAAACATTGAAACTGATGATACACAAAGCTAAGAATTTGGGTCCTTTTTATGTCAAGAAACCCTACAAGAAAATTTCAATAAATACCATTCTTTGAACTTAAATTCTGAAAACTGGATTACATGTAATAAGAATTTTACATATAATTTATTTCACATTTCTTTCTACTTCAGGTATAATAAAGCAAGTTATCTTGTCAACATTAACGTAATTTTATTTTTTATATTCCCCCTCAAGTCAATGGACAACTTGGATCACCCACTCCTGGTGATGGAAAAATTATTTCAGTTTTATACACACTCAATCTTCCATTTTAAATGAAGGCATCACAGCCAAGTAATCTGGAACTAAAAATTAAGTAGAAGGGCCAAAAGATGTGTAACAAGCTTAAATGTTTTTGCAATTTACTTTTCTACATAAGAGAAACTAATTTTCACAAGGGATTGTAATGCCCTCTGTATAAGGGCATGCTTGGTTTTACAATCTAAACATGAATGCAATAGCACTGGTAAGCCAAAGCAAGGTTGATTGTGATTTTACATGTGACGGTTAATTTTATGTGTCAACTTGACTGGCCATGGATGTCCAGATTAAAGGTTATTTCTGGATGTGTCTGTGAGGGTGCTTCCAGATGAGATTAGCAGGCGAATCAGTGGACTCAGTAAAATAGATTGCCCTTCCCAGTATGGGTGGGTAACAGTCCAGTCCATTAAAGGCTTAAATAGAACAGAAAGTGGACAAAGGAGGAATTTATCCCTTTTTGCTTCCTGCCTGCCAGATTGAACGGGGACATCTCATCTTATCTTCCCTTCTGTCTGGGATCTATACCATCGGCTCCCCTGGTTCTTATACTCAACCTCCATAATCATGTGAGCCAATTTCTCATTATCTATGTATCTATCTATTCCCACTGGTTCTCTTTCTCTGGACAACTCTAATAAAGCATGTGTCTAACAAATACATCATTTTCCTATCAGGTGTCCTTATTTTCTCTGCATGTATCTCAGACAACATAGCTCCTCGTCTTCTGAAAGTATAAAGGTTTTTGACTTTGTAATCCTCATACCTGGATTCAAAACTCTGTTCCAACACTTGCTAGTAATGGGCCTTAAACAAATCCTTTTACTTCTCTGAGGCTCAGTTTTCTCATGGGTAATAACAAGGTTAATAAAACTCAATTGACGGGGAACTGGATGGATTAGCAGTAACCACGTAAAGCAATGCACAGTGCTAGGCATATCATAGTTATGACCAAGGTTTTAGAGACCCCTTTGAATCATTTCATGAAGATCAAACAGAGGTTAAGGATAAACTCAAAGGATCTGTTGATTTGTTTTTTTGTGGGTTTTGTGTTTATTTGCTTCTGTTTTTGCTGATTTGATCAGCAAACTAACCAAATTGACCTATTTACTTGGGTATTAATGTGTCACAGCTATTTACAATTAATCTTTATTTATGCATTACCCCTGGGTGACCTTCTAGAGAAGAAAATGAAGTTGGATCCCCACTTCACACCACACACCAGGATAAGCCCCAAATGGATGAAAGATTTTAAATGAAACGTAAAAGAACTACAAGAAATACGGAGTTTTTTGGAACCTTAGAGAAGATCTTTCCAACCATGATTCATAATCAGATGTCATAAAACAAAAAAAGATAAATCGATTTAACTACATAAAAATAATACTAAAAAAACTGTAACAAAATCAAAAGACAAAATACTGGGAAAATATTTGCTACTTATTCTATAGAACAAAGGGTTTATCTTCATAATATGTAGTAATCTGCTGAAAACAAAAAAGACCAACAACTCAATAGAAAAAAATGAGCAAAATATAAGACAGGAAAAAAAGGAAATACAAATGAGAAGATTTCAATTGCAGTCACAATTAAAGAAATGTAAAAACAATGCCACACTAAGTTACAAATTCTCACCTATCAAATTTGCAAACACCCAAAAGTTTCATTAAACATTTATTGGGAAATATATGTGAAAATATGGACTCTCCATGAACTACTGGAGGAAGATAAAATTAAATAACGCTCATGGAAAGAAATTTGGGAATATCTTTAAAAACTATAAACGGATTTAACCTAGCAATTCTACTTGTGGGGATTTATCTTAGGGCTATACCTGCACACACAGGAAATAATGCATGAGGCTATCCATTACAGAATTGTTTGTAATAGCAACAACCTGAAAGCAACTGACATACCCATTGCAAGGGGACTGGCTATACAACTATGTTCAGCAACAGAATGGAATATTCTACAGCCTTTAAAAAGAATTATTAATAGAAAGCTCTCTATGCACTGACATGGAAGGAAGAGAGATGGTTGAATGAAATAAGTACAGAATTGGTCACAGAGTATAAGACTTTTTGTCTAATAAAGGAGAGTGATTTAACTTCATATTTGTGTTTTCTTGCATTTATGTTTTAAGAGATAATAGAAAAACACAAAAATCGAATAGGATAATGTAGTTTCTATAAAGAGTAGGAGGAATAGAGCAGATGAGCACTGGAGTGGGAGCTAGGCTTCTCAGTGTATTCATTTTAATATAATTTTGATTTTTTAACATGTGAATATATTATCTATTTATAAAATTAAATTAAACTTAAGATACATTTATTGATTACCAACAATGTAGAAAGCCCTGTGTTCAGTACCATAGTAATACTTTCAAACCAGCTATAATCAGGATTTATGAGCCTCTGTGTGCCAGACATTGTGTTCTGCGTTGGTTTGCTGGCGGTAAAGGAGGAGGGGAACTCGTGGTTTATAAATTATATTGGAGCAGAGGTCCCATCTTTCACTTTGTACCTCCCTGCCTCTGGGCCTAGCATGAATATGATCTTAGAGGACACAGAACACATATGAATAAAGAGATAACTATCAAGATACAGAATAGTAGACAAATAAATACTGAAGGAAAAATGCAGGAAGAGGTAGCAAGGACCCACCATTTCCACCCAATTATCAAAAAGTGAATAACTTTGCAAAATTAGATTTTCCTGGTCATCTTTAGTTTTTCCTTAAAACAAAAGTAGTATGTGGAAATAAGTTGGATTGAAACTCATAACTTTAAAAGTCTCACTTCTTCATTTTATTCCTTTCCAAGTTTAAACTTTAAATCATCTAGGGAAGCTTTACCCTATGACAGTTTTCACAGATATTTTCTCTGCAAGGGTTGGCCAAAATCAGAAGAGGAATTGTAAGTTTCTGTTCCTGTTCTACCTCTACAAAAGGGTTTCACTTTGTAAATGTTCTTTGGGTTGCAGGAATCAAGCAGCCGTTAAAAGAGGAAATACACCCTTAAAAGGGTGATTACATCATGACTCTCGGGATGGGAACGTGGAATATCTGAATGGCTCTTTGGCACAGCAAGCCCACCTTGAACACCTCCCACGACAGGAACTCACTGCCGCTGTCATGTTGATGTAGCTGTGTCAGAAGTTCTCATGTTGAGATGGGAAATCTCACATCTTCAACACACTGGCTCTACTGCCAGCCTTGGAACCCTGCAGACAAGATACAATCCTCTCACGCTGAGTTAAACTAGTCACTCTAGAGAAATCACCCTGCCTTACATTAGCTTGGAGACAAGATATCGGGGCGGTAGGGGGATGGCGGGAGGAGGGGAGTGAATGTTTTGGGGGTGTTGTTTGGTTCTAAACAAATTCTTATCAATTTTGCATTTAGAATAATTAAGTATTCAACAATATTTGGATTAACTGCAAAATCGGATATTACAGATATCATATTAAATGTACCATTTGTGATTTTGCTGACCAAATGCACTTGAAAAGCAACATTTTCGGGAATACATTTTAAACATGTAGAATGGTAAATAGTATAATAATTGTCCTCTAAGCCTGCACTCTGAAGTATTTCAGTAGCCTGAACTATTATAGGACCAAGGTGCTCAAAGAAACAAAATTTAATAGTGATAAGAGACAAACCTATTTTTTTCCCACCAGAGTTATGACCACATCAAAATAAGGTTTTGAATGCTTTTCCTGGTGAATAAGAATTATTTTGAACAAAGTGCTGTCACCTAAGTAATACCCCAAGCAAGTTTTATGGCTCTGTAAGGAAAGAATTAGCCTACTCATTTGGGAATTTAGTGGGGTGTTTGGAATGCAGAAAGTGACAATGAGCCTAGAAATGGATTGGCTTTGGGGCTTGTTCGGCTTTATAAATAATAATGAACCTTTCCAACATGAAGTAATGTGAAATGGAAAAAAAAAAATCTGTCCCTGGAGTACAAAATTACCTCATAACCCAATTTGCATTTCTCCACTCCAAGCATATTTTCTGGGACTTCTACTCAGAGAGCGAAAGCTGCTGTACGATAATTAATTTTAACAAGCACTTGGCAAACCAAGCCGGACAGTGCACAAGCTGCCCTAGACAAAGTATGAATTTGAACTACACTTTTTATTGTGTTGTTTTTTTTCACAATGACATTATTTAGGCATTTAAAATTACCTGGACTGCAATTCTACTTTGTTCTTTCTCTTTTCTTTTTCTTCATTTGGATTTTTTTTCTTTTAATTCTGATTGAATACACAGGCATTTTGTAAAAACTCAAGAACCGTGGGAGATAATTGGATCTTGGTGTAACAAAACTAGAATGGTGTTAGGTATTTGCTATTCATCAAACGGACCACTTATTTTTTTTTCTTTTTTTCCCACTATGTTCAGAAAACAAATGTGCACATCTCCTGACTTAGAATGTATAGTTCATTAGTAGAAAAAGTGCTTGAGATTTAGATCCTGATGTCATTTCCCATGCAGCATCTTCATTTTTTTCTTAAAGCACTATTTGGTAAAAGCAAATGATAGTCTTCAGATGTGATCAGCAATATTCGAACACTCTCTTTCATATCCTGCACATGGAATATGGGCAAGCAAACAGTGAGTCATTTCAAAGTAAGAAAATAAATTTTGAGAGAACTAATGCTATGATTTAGAAGTAATAGCCTCCCATCTACCCCTCTAGCTTGTGGTTCTATACTAAATTATTTATGCAGTCTCTACAATTTGTGCAAAACTTTGCAAAATCTTATATATGGCAAAAATAGGCATTCTGTAATTTCCCAGATAAGCTATTTAAGATGAATATGTCTCTACGTATTTTGAAATGAAAAACAATGACAGGGCAATTCATCCCTTCTTATGTTTTTGCAAACAGACTTATTACCTGTGACTCAGTTGCTTCCCTTCACAGAGTGCTAATTAATCCTTCATGATAACAACTTGTCAAATTCCATTACTTCCATAGAGGCAATACTTTACAATCTTTTGCAATCAAAGCTTAAACTGATGATAAATGCCATGGGTACAATTGCAGGTTAAAAATATGGATCTGAGATTCTTATTCTTTTGTCTGGCAGTATATGAAATGTCTGCTCCATCTAAAAATCCTGATGATTAAATGGCCTATTATTTTGTCGCCTAAAAATTCAATAACGTTCAAATTAAGCTTTTCCATATTAACGTCACTTGATTGTGTGCCATATTTAGAGCTTAGTAAAAGTTTGCAACATCAAATTTATACACAGATGAAAGAAATTTTATTTGTCTGAGTTTCTAATGGGAACTTTCTTAAGTTAAATTGCACTCAATATTTATTAAGGATGTAACACAGGTAAACACTATGCTTAGAGGCAAAGGTCAAACAAAAGTGAATCAGACAAGGTCCCTGCCCTCAAGAAGCTGTCAGGCTAGTGCCAAGATAGACTTATACATGCTTATGTTCATAAGCTCATGCTCACCTGGTTGTGAGCATACAAAGGTGTTAGTTACAGATCTGCCCCAAACTAAAGGCGTGACCTTGAGCAAGTCTCCTTTCCTTATCCTTTCAATCTCTTCATCTGCAAACTCAGGTTTGGAAATCGATTTATTAACAAACACCAATTGGGCATCTACCATGTGATAATAGTCGCTAAACTTACCGAGAAATTACCATGGGGCAGGTATCAGGGTAAACACTTTATGAAGATGATCTCATTTAATCCTCAAAGCAATCCTATTTTCCAGAGAATGAAATTGAGGCTCAAAGATGTCAAATAACTCACCCAAGAATACAAAGTGGTTGAGCCAGAATTCAAGCCTAGGTTGGCCTGGCTCCAAATATCATGCCTTTAAATCCTATAGTGTCACTGCAACCCATCCCGAATAGCTTCTAATTATTAGTTCTATCAATATTATATGACCATTACTTTCCCTAAAACTGTAAAGTGTAAATACAAAGAGTTTGGTTTTTGTATTACTAGTGGAGATTAAGGGTGTACAGTGAAATGAATCATTGATTCTAATTGGGGAAACCCAGAAAGACTTCATGGAAGAGACAGCATATGGCTGCAGTTAATAAGATTTCCTTACACAAAACTGAGGGGTAAGGGCATTCTGCAGGATGAGAGAACTATGTGAGTGGTCAAAGAGCATTAAACTCTTATAGATCTGCAAGGTCAAAGAGAAAGGACAGTAAGAGAGAAGGCTTGAAAGTCAGCTGAAGCCAGGTTATGAAGAGACTACAGAGTCATGTTAAGGACTTTGGACACTATAGAAAATGGGAAGCTACTGAAAGTTGAAGAACATGAGAATGAAATGACTAGTAGCTTCTTGGTTTCGAACTTGTTTGTTTTTTGGTTGGCAGGGTTTTTGTTTTTTTTTTTAATTTACAACCAATAAGAACATTTAATAAGATTGCCAAATATAAGGTGAATATGCAAAACTAGCATTGTTAAATACCAGCAAAAAGGAAAACAATGTCATTTTTAGAAGAAGGAATTTTTAACAGCAGCACAACTAAAATATAATTTGGGAAAATCTCACAAAAGATGTGAAGTGCCATTTTAGAGAAAATTATAAAACTTAATTAAAGAATATAAGAGAAGTTGTAAGTAGAGAGTTATACCATGCTCATAAATGTAAAAACAACAAATAGATCTATAAATGCAATATAATACCAATAAAAATCTCACAAAGGTTATGTGTGCAAATTCACAGGCCAGTCAGTCCTTATATTCATACAGAAGAGAAAGGGCCAAGTTTGTCAAAATAATTTTAGAGAAGAAAAAGGATGGATGTCAAAATCTACCAGATGTCAGAATATTTTAAAACTAAGTGATCTTAGATTGGCCCAGAGACATGAGTTGTGGTTTATATTCCATTGTTGTGTTAAAGAAATAGTAGGGAGATGGGAAATAGGAAAGGAGCCAAGCTGATGACAAAAGACATGTAAGCTCCCCTACAGCTTCTCACCCCCTTTTAATCACAGTGGCCTTGATCCTTAAACAGAGTGACCCTGGCTGTTAAATAAAGGCAAAAACTGTTTTCAAAAAGAAGCAGTTTCATCACAGGAGCCTGGCCTGAGGATAAGCATTCTGAGTAGCTGCAGTGAAGTTTCAATCAGCCACCTGGCATTTGCTAATCATCTGATATGTGCTAAAAACAAAGGAGTCAGCAGATGAAAAGTGTAAGCATACAGTCCTGGGTCTTAAATAGCGTGTGACAAAGTTGAGAGGCAGTTTTTCATATCACACATGAAATAACTAAAGAACTTACTTACAAAGCACCATACCAGTAAGTATAATAATGTATTAATACAAATATAAATGCAAAAAAGGCTGAGAGTTGCAAGTAGAGGGGCAAACCTAGGCAGATGTGCTCAGGGAGACTTTATGAAGTGGATTTGGGGAGTGCATTCCGATAGAGCAAGTCATTGCTGCTGGCAGTGCTGTGGCTCATCTGCTACTTGTCCCCCGTGACTCAGGCATACAGCAGGGCAGCACCAGAAACATCACTGTGCACTGTTCATTGCATTTAAATTCCAGCAAATTATGACTGGCCTATCAAGGAACAATTCGAAATCCTCTCTTTCTCTATAAGCTAGTGATCTTGTCTAAGATTTAAGAAGGCGGTGCTTGTCTTCTTATGTCTTGTTCTCTTTCTCGTTGTGTGTCTTATGAGGCTCCAGCTCTGAATCAGCTGTACATATCACATTCCTGAAATACCTTAATAGAATGGAGAAAAGTCTTCCTGACAATAACTGGCATTTGTGATGAAGCAGAAAGGTTTTCTGGATTCTGATATAATAGTTACTACAATTATAAATATCGTTTATATTTATAAGCAATATATAGTTTATATAAGTCATTTGATTGATTGATTGATTGATAGGAAGAGACAAAGTCTGACTGTAGAGACAAGGTCTCACTATGTAGCCCAGGCTGGTCTCAAACACCTGGCCTCAAACGATCCTCCCATATCACGCTCCCAAAGTGCTGGGATTACAGCCATGAGCCACTGCACCTGGCCTCTTTTTGCTTTTATTATCCCTGCATAATTGAGATTAATGCCACCACTCCTTGAATGTGCTGTTCTAGATTCTTAGCTTGCTTGATCAGACATAAGTTTCACAGCAACCCTGTGAGAAAGCATTCTGCATGCCATTTTGAAGCTGAGGAAACTGAGGTCCAGAGAAGTACAGTACTGCCCAAAGTTTCATAACTAATCAGAGGCAGAGACAATACTTACTTACACTAGCCCTGATTCCAGAGTCCAACTTCCTAACCATATGCTTTCCTGCTTCCCTAGTTGCAGAGCATTTTTGTATGATAGTACATTAATTGTATAAGAATAGTTGGAAAATTTCTACATAGGGTCTTAAGAGTTCTTAAGAACTAGGGTTCTTGCTTGAAGATATATTTCTATAGCAAAACCTATTTTTACTTAGATGGTAAAGTTACTTGGTGTGGTTTATTAGGGAAGGTTAACAGAGTTTTGGAGGGGATAAGGGTTAAAACCCTCCCAAACCATCCTTTGGTGCTGCTAATGTGGATCAAATTGCGGGATACTTAGTATCATTTTCTCTTTGGTTCCCTGAAGAAGGGATCTGTGCAAGAATATTTTTTTTCCTCTTTTACACCTTCAGGCAATACAAGTCTTATGGACCACTATAATTACTGTTTCCCTATATTTTTTTTTTCCTCCAGTCCAGGGAAAGACACACAAGCTACTATACGGCTACACAATGACTAAATAATTGTTTGATTAGAAGTGGGGCGGGGGAATTCACATTCACTGGTCACAAAACATCATGCATACAGAGCCACATTTGTTACATACTTGATTTCTCATGGCCATGAAGAATTTAGGCCTGGATGTTTGATAATTTCTTTCTTAGGAAACATAGTTGTTGTAGGATTGATATTGCATGAAACCAGAAACCTGTTGGAGACAAAGGAATTATTTTGTCTCTAGTCAAAATTTTCAAGTAGGAAAACCTGTTTTTGGAGCTGTATTCCCCTCCCAGGCACTTAATCCAAGTCCCAATCTTACTCTGAACTGGGGGTGTTAGTATTAAAGACCATAGGTGTTATCTGAGAAGGACTGTTATCAACTTGGTACCAACCTGACATCCTCAGGACTCAGTGGGCTCTAGAATTGCACAAAACTGGCCGTAATCAGTTAGATAAGTGGCCTTAGGTACATAACTGAATCTCTCTGAATCCCAGTTACCTCCTTTGTAAAACAGGGATGACAATATCTGTATCCTAGACATATCAGGAGGATTAAGTGTATTTTTTATTTATAGGTTTAAATTGTGCAACGTGATGTTTTAGTATACATATAAATAGTGATTACTACAGTCAAGCAAATTAACACATCAATCATTTCACAATTACTTTTGGGGGGTGTAAGATTACCTAAATTCTATTCTCTTAGCAAATTAACAATATTGTATTGTGTAATACAGTATTGATAACTATTGTCCTCACGTTGTACATTAAATCTCTAGATTTATTCATCTGACATAACTGTAACTTTTTACCCTTTGACCTACAATTTTCTCTTTCTCCCCAGTGCCCCAACCACTGTTCTATTGTTTCTATGTATTCGATTTTTTTTTCTAGATTCCACATATAAATGAGGTGTGATTTCTGCAGAGCAGTACCAAACACAGAGTAGAAACTTGATAAATGTTAACTACTTGGTATTAGAAGCATAGAGCAGTGGGTAAGGAATCTAGTTCTGTGGAGGGTATAGACTTATTGTAATTGGCCTTGCAAAATGACCCCCTTACCAGTCAAGCCTGACAACTAAACTTAATTAGTCTCTCCACCGGCCTCACCAGCCATCACCAACAGCTGATTCTTGAATCAGATCACCTGAAGAACCTGTGACTTCAAACCCTACACAACCTGACCTGCATTCCACAACCCACTATAAAAGCCCTTGTCCTTAGTCTATCAGGAAGACACATGTGAGACTATTTCTTCCGTTCTGCCAACAGACGTCTTTCGCATTAAAATTCCTTTCTTCCTTGGCAATCCTTGTTGTCCCAATAATTGGCTCTTTGTGCAGTTAGTGACAGGACTTAAGCTGAACCCCTTTCTGGGTTTGGTAACATAATTATGAGTAATTTTATGTATTTATTCCTCCCTTTCTTCCTCTGTGAATGATAAAAACGTGCTGCATGATTTTTAATGATGAAAATGTTAAATACCACTCATCTGTAATGAGTCACTGTAATATACACACTTGCAGGCCAAAAGGCACAAGGTTTAAACGATCTGATTTCTTTTCACACATCAAACGATATGGTAAAGTGTATTTTTCAAAGGTTAAAAAAATTCACCTACATTTTGCAATGAGCAAAAATGACGTTTACAAGTGTGAAAAATCATACTCGAGAAATACTTACATGTAAAGAAGACAAAATGTGCATGTCCTGGGGGGAGGAGGACGACAGTAAATTACCTAACGAGGATTGGGTTAGAGTGGTATGTGTACTTAACAGTGTCATAAGGTTAAAAGAAAAATCCCATTCATTCAGAAAATATTTGCTGAGCGCCCACTACCTGCCAAGCACAAAACCATTCACAACCACCAAACCTGCTTTGTTTTCTACCGGGCCTCAGTGGTATCTATCCTCAATGGGATACCACTGTCTGAGGATACCACTGTCTGTCCAGATTGACACCTTATGCCAACGTCTTGAGCAAAAGGACAGAGCAAGTCTGCCCCGCCCACTTCTACCGGCCTCGCGCGTCAACGTCATGGCAAATTGAAAACGCTAAAATGTAAACTACGGTGTCCCACTAGTAAACGAAAGCAAGTCAAGCACCGACATGTTCCGCCCACGTAAAAGATGGCGCTGGGCGCGTCAGCCATGCTTGCTGCCCGGTTGGTCGTCTCTGGGGCGGGGTCTAAAGCAGGAGGTGTGCGTTTAGGAAGTGTGTGTTTTTGTTTTTCCCATCCTTTCTCCCCTCCACTTGCTCTCACAGTATTTCCTGAGAGCGAACAAGGAAATATCTGATAAAGAATAAGCAGACGAAAACAAAGTGGAAAGCAACCTCAGCGCGAGGCACGTTCGGGAGCTATTGGGACGCCTGCGGGAAACCGGGCCCAGGGGCGTGGTCAGAGGCGGGGCGTGGGCGGGGCTGCGGTTGCGGTCCCTGCGCCCGCTGCGGCGGAGGCGCAGGCGGTGGCGAGTGGTGAGTGCGGCACTGGCGTGTTGGCGGGTGGCTGTTTGGGGTCTGGCTGTCGGGACGAGCAGGGGTGGCAGCGGGGGCTCTCCTCAGAGCTGGACTCGTCTTTTCTTTTCCTCCCTCTTTCCTGGCCCAAACCGGGCATCAGGCTTCCCAGCCTGGCGACTGGTGGAGTTGCCTGCATCCGGGCCCCAGGCTTCCCGGCAGCGTCGGCGCAGAGACGAGATGGGGATGCGGCCTCTTCCCCACTTTCGCGCTCGGAGTGCCCGAGCCGACCCCTTCCCGGATACCCAGCCGGGGGCCGCCGGGAGCGCAGTTGCTGTGGGCTGGAGAGAAAGGAACCCGGGGCACCGAGAGGCCTTTCCCGGGGGAAGGCCAGAGGGCGGGCGGCGCGCGGTTCCTCCGGACTAAGTCAGGGTTCGCGAGGAACCGAGAGAGTCCCTGTCCGCGAGGAGATAATGGGCGTGCTGTGGCGGTGTGGACAGACCACACGCCTGCAGAATTGCAGAAGTTTGTAAGGAGAGTTCCTGTGTTGTAAATGTGGGCAGCAGTGTTAGACAGGGTGCACTCCCTTTCTGTGGGACATGACCTGGTTGCTTCACTGCTCGGAGATCACACAGACTTACTTAAGGGAAGTGACCATTGTGACTTGGGCATCACTTGACTGATGGTAATCAGTAGTAGAAAGAAGTGCACTGATTACAGGTCTGTACCCACCACACTGCGTCTGTCTGGCCACAGTGAACTCCACCGTGCTTTGTATTTAAGAGAGGTGATGCACTTGCCCAGGAGGGATGGCCCTTTCACACATAATAGAGATTGTTAGGCTCAAGTAGAGTAGCAGTCTGGTTGTGGCAGGTGGATAAATTCCTATTCAAACTGTTCCCATCCATCACCAGTGGTGTGAAGCAAGGGTACACAATCTGTCTGGCATTACTTCTACTTTGTACAAAAGGTTCCAAAAAAAGGATTGGAAAATATTGTTAGATAACGAGCTTTCTCAGACTTTGGAAAACAACGTAATCTGAAAACCATAGAAGCAAGACTATAATATATGGGATTTTGATAATATGGAGTTGGAATACTTTAAATATGATGGTGTTATTTGACACAGGCACTGTTACCACCGTTTCTGCCAAACCCTGCCGCTTTAGGAAAACCCTGAATCAGTTGGAAACTGCCTCATGATGACTGGGCATTTTATACATCTGAAACAAAAAATGAGAGACATTACTGACCACATTGCAGATTGTGTGCACTAAGCCAGCATTTGTCTGCTCCAGGAAACAATTGCATACAACTTATGAAGTTGATAAAATAGTCTCTTTACTTGGCTGGGTTGGCAGTCCAAAATTTGCTTTGAAAGAAAGAAGTAAAAGAACCAACGAAGACTTCTTTCAAGCCTACCCTTGTGCCCTGTGCTAATTAAGTAGTTCATTGGAGTAGTAGGTTAGCCTTCCTATTATTTGAGAAACTTGGATCTGTAAGAGATGGCCAGATGGTGGTATCATGAATTTCATCTCTGAGTCTTGCCTGATGTTGAAAATTTAGAAACTGTTGCAAACCTTCAGATGTTACAAGCAGTTAACTGTTCTTAAAGTGGTCCTGGGCAGCTCCCTTTTTGGAAGGTGGACTGGTTTAGGATCCCGCCTCTCTTAGGGCTGGTAGAAAATCAACAGAAAGCATGGTTATAAGAAGTGAGGGCCTTATGATGGTAGAATTCTGATTTAAAGTAGCAGTGGACCAAACAACTTTCTAAATACCAATCAGGGAAGAAATGGCTGATTTTTAGCAAAGGTTGAAAGAAAAATCAAAACCTCAAGCTTACCACTTTGCTGAAAGTTTTAACAGATGCTAACTAATGTAATCATATGTCTGCATATGTTGGATTATTTTCAGGAAGTATATTGCGTAAACCCTCATGAACCCTGTGGTTTGTTTACAGGAGGGGCAAGCCACCATCCCACCCAATTTGGATCCTGGTTTCCCTCAAAAGACTTTATCACTAATGTTTGATTACTTTCTGGAGTAGCCAACACTACAC
>NW_012134525.1:5071453-5071762 GCF_000956105.1 Propithecus coquereli | reverse complement strand
AAATACAGATGAAGCTTCATTCACTCACCCACCACTCAGCTCTTGCTGTGCGGCTCAGTTCCTAACAGGCCTCGGACTGGTACCGGTCCTCTGCCTGGGGGTTGGGGACCACAGCTATAGGCATTTGTAACACACTGGCAAGCATTTGTATATCTAGGCATATCTAAACATAGACAAGGTACAGTAAAAATACAGTATAAAAGATTTAAAATGGTACACCTGTATAGGGCACTTACCATGAATGGGTGAGTCAGTAGGTGAGTGAATATGAAGGCCTAGGATATTATACTACTATAGACTTTATAAACA
>NW_012134525.1:5069318-5070750 GCF_000956105.1 Propithecus coquereli | reverse complement strand
CTTTTCCCCCTAAGATAGAAAGATTTTAACCGTGAACTAAATTACACAAGAACTTGTCTACATTGAAAAATAAGCAAATATCAAAATGTTGTGGAGTTTTTTTAGAACAAATTTTCTCTTGCTCAGGAAAGACAAGAAAATGTCCAGAAGATTGTCTTAGAAGGCACAGAGAGAATGGAAGATCAGGTAAAGCGCTGATTGCATACTGTCAAATATCATTATTCCTGTGGCTTATATATCTGTGTAGTGATGATGCTATTTTTGTTAAGGCCTTGAAGACATGTTAGTTTGACAAAGAGAGCCTGAAAATAAACAGAGCCTTTATGGAAGTATATAGAATAAACTGGATGAGAATTTCCATATCTTATACCTGAAGAGTTAAATAAGTAAACAAAGGAAAATAGTAATTGCATCTACAAATTAATATTTTGCTCCTTTTTTTTCTGTTTGCACAGAAAAAGTTTTGGATAACTTGTTCATAGTGAAAATAAAAGCTTTTCTATGAGATTTTCTTTAAGGTATTGCTTTTTAAACATTTCCACAGAAATAGCCATAATAGGAGGAGAGTACGTGTACTCCTAAGTTGTCTGTCTGGGGGTGCAGGCCTAGCTCTAAGCACAGTATCTCTTTAAAGTCTTATATGTTTAAAACTCTCGCACTTTACATTTTATTCTATGGAATAGCTATTTGTTTAAATATTGAAATTTGCCAGTGAGATCCCTTACCCTCTTACTATTCATGCTTCTGGTAACATCAACTCTTTAGGAAAATGTGCCATGTTTATCCCGTGGCTTTGAATACTTCTAGGAACAGACACCAGAGTTTGAGAAACATAATTGCAAGAGTATAGCTTCCCTTGTAGAAATTAAATGCAAACCATTTCAACGTAGGATGCTGACATGGTTTGTCCTGAAGGGGAATCTCCAGTGGAACAAAAGGTCCTTCACTTTTACTCCCATTGCTTTTTACTCCCATTGCTCCTCCTTGTAAAACTCTACTCTTCTAAACATGGCCAGGTTGCTGTTTCTCTGGTTCTCCATTGCGTGACTGAGATAGACGATACTTTAAAAAATAATTTTTTCCAAAAACTGGTGAAAATATAGGGACATAAACAAGGAAAATACAAAACCCTATAAAATGATCTCCATTGCCAAATTGTTATCTTTGTACTTTTATAAATAGCTTTTCAGTCCAGAAGAAGTAATTCTCAGAAAAGGTCTGAGACTTAAAGGCAAAGGTTTCACTTTACCCAGCGAGAAGCCCAGCCTTTATGTACTGGTCAGTAAGCAGAGTCCCCAGAAATGGGGTGACTTTGACCAGTCTCTAACCTGCTTGCTATGGACTAATTAAGTAGAGCTATCTCAAGGTAAGGAAATTTAGGGCCAAATAAAATTCTGCTTTTACTGGGATTTTTATTTTTTCAAACCAGAAA
>NW_012134525.1:5065962-5069268 GCF_000956105.1 Propithecus coquereli | reverse complement strand
CTAAGATACAAACACACACATTAGCCTAGGCCTACACAGGGTCAGGATCATCAGTATCACTTTCTTATATATCCACATCTCGTCCCACTGGAAGGTCTTGAAGGACAATAACACACATGGAGCTGTTATCTCCTATAATAGTAATGCCTTCTTCTGGAATACCTCTTGAAGGAGCTGCCTGATGTTCTTTTACAATTAACTTTTTCTTTTATAAGTGGAAGGACTACACTCTAACATAAAAATAAAAAGTATTGTATAGTAATATATAAAGCAGTAACAATTGTTATCAAGTATAATGTACTATACATAATTGTGTGTGATATACATCTATACAATTAGTGGTGCAGTAGTTTTGTTTATACCAACATCACCACAAACACTGAAGTAACACATTGATTGGGCTATGATGTTATGATGGCTTTTATGACATTACTGGGCAATAGGAATTTTTCAGCTCCACTATAATTGTGGGACTATTGTTGTATATGCAGTCTGCTGTTGATCAAGATGTTGTTATGTGGTGCATGACTGTATATGCAAGACTGTGACATTAGTTTTACACTAATATCACATAGAATGTACCTTCTTAGAGTGATACATTTGTGTGGCTTAAGATGCAAAGGGACCAAGAGCCCTGGGTTCTAGCTTGGCTGCTTGGCTACAAGCTTGTTTGCTTTTCTCTGTGTCTGTTTTCTCAGTAGATTGAAGGGCTTCAGCTACTTGGGAGGCTGAGTCAGGAGGACTGCTTGAGCCCAGGAGTTTCAGCCCTGCCTGGGCAACATGGCGAGACCCCTATTTTTTAAAACAAAATCTGCCTGGTGAGCTGGCTCATACTTGTAGTCCCAGCTACTCAGGAGGCTGAGGCAGGACCATCGCTTGAGCCCAGCAGTTCAAGGCTGTAGTGAGCTATGGTCGTGTCACTGCACTCCAGCCTCGGCAACAGAGCAAGACTCTGTCTCAGAAAGAAGGAAAAAGAGAGGGGGAGTGAAGGAGGGAGGAAGGAGAAGGAAGAAAAGAAAAGAAAAAGAAAGCCTTGAAGCTTGAATAGGGCCTGTTCAGCCCTTTTGTTCTCTATGTGTTCTAAATAAGTGAAGCTTTTTTATTTTAGCCATTTAGTATAGAACTTTTTTCTCGATGATAGAATGCTATACTGCTCACTCGATTAGTGTATTAAATGTATTTATCTTTGTCTTGATATTTCAGTGTCATTTTAAAACTAACATTGGGGTTTACTATCCTGATACCCCAAGAGTGAATTCGTTGAGGATAACAGGACTGTTTGCTCATTTTTTGTTACGGCTCCAGAGTTGTGTTTTTGCAATCCTATGTACTTCTTTTTTTTTATGTTTTAGCAGCTTTAAACTAATTCTTTTATCAGGTATTATATTGTTTTTCTAGGATTACTGTAACAAAGCACCACAAATTGGGTGGCCTAAAATAACAGTAATTTATTCTCTCACAGTATAGAAGCTTGAAGTCTGAAATCAAGGTGTCTGTAGGGGAATGATCCTCTGAAGGCTCTAGTGAAGACTCGTTCCTTGCCTCTTCCTTCTCATGGTCACCAGCAATCTTTGGCATTCCTTGACTTGGAGTTGCATCATTCTAATTTCTGCCTTTCATCTTCACATAGCTGTCTTCCCTTTGTGTCTGTGTGTCTCCAAGTCTCCCTCCTTATAAACACACCAGTCTTGGATTGGTACCCACCCTAATCCAGTCTGACCCCATCTTAACTTGATCACACCTATTTCCAAATAAGATGACATTCACATATACCAGGGGTTAGGATTTGAACATATCTTTTGGGGGGATACAGTTCAACCCATGGCAAGTGTCATGGTCTCTAGCTGAGCCTGCCCCTTCTGTTTTGCTCCTCTTTGGTTGCTATGGATTAGGGACCAAATAGCCAATCATACTAGAATTGCACAAAGACTGGATATTTGGGAATAATGAGGATCTATTTTATGAGCTTTGGTAGTTAATATTTCATGTGAATGCAAAGAGGCCCTTTTTTTAGTTCATTATTATTTTGGATTTCTCTTTTTGTTTATTTTTTTTTTTTTCTGCGAAAGGGTCTTGCTTTGTCGCCTAGGCTTGAGTGCATTGACATCCTCATAGCTCACTGCAACCTCAAACTCCTGGACTCAGGTAATCCTCCTGCCTCAGCCTCCTTAGTAGCTGAGACTATAGGCTCAAGCCTGGGTTATTTTGGATTTCAGCACTTACGTGTTATAAATGTAAGTGACAAGTTACGGTGTCTCATAAAATTATCATCGTATCAACAAACATTTAATGTGCACCTACCATACTAATTGAATATCTCTATCCTGGTAGGAGACAGCAATCTTGTAAATCTTTGACTTAAGAGGAAAAATCATACATGTCTAAATCATTTGGGGTTTTGATGGATATCTCTGAAATTGCTGCACCTAATCACTGGTTTTATGGGTCATCGTTTAGGTATCTCAGGAGCATTTGGATAATGTGATTCTTGGGATGCCGTGATGTCGACTCTCTGCCCGCCGCCATCTCCAGCTGTTGCCAAAACAGAGATTGCTTTAAGTGGTGAATCCCCTTTATTAGCAGCTACCTTTGCTTACTGGGACAATATTCTTGGTCCTAGAGTAAGGCACATTTGGGCTCCAAAGACAGAGCAGGTACTTCTCAGCGATGGAGAAATAACTTTTCTTGCCAACCACACTCTAAATGGAGAAATCCTTCGAAATGCAGAGAGTGGTGCTATAGATGTAAAGTTTTTTGTCTTGTCTGAAAAAGGAGTGATTATTGTTTCATTAATCTTTGATGGAAACTGGAATGGGGATCGGAGCACATATGGACTATCAATTATACTTCCACAGACGGAACTTAGTTTCTACCTCCCACTTCACAGAGTGTGTGTTGATAGATTAACACACATTATCCGGAAAGGAAGGATATGGATGCATAAGGTGAGTGGTTTCAGCTTACTAACTGTGCTAACCTAACCATTGAAAGTTTATTTTCTGATACATTTATATCTAATTTTTAGAAATTATATGCAATTGACATCAAACAATAGATGTTATTTATTTTGCATCTATGCTATTAGATGCAGATAGATCTGGTCTGATGGCTATGCTCTTCGTAATCACTTTGGAGGGTAAGAGATGGTAGCTCCACATTATAGATAAAAAGCTAAAGCTTAGAGAAATTCAGAAGCTTTTAGAGCCTGGATTTGTCTTGGAAGCCTTTGAGCTAAAACGTTTTTTTCCCCCTTTCATTGCATGACCCTGTCTTTCAATTACTACTATGTGTTAAATATAACAGTGC
>NW_012134525.1:5053002-5054517 GCF_000956105.1 Propithecus coquereli | reverse complement strand
AAAAAAAAAAAAATTATTGCTCATATAACCATTTATGCAAGATTAGTTGCACCTAGGGACTGGTGATCTTAGTTATTATTTCTGTTATCCCGAAAAGGTTGATTTCCATCTGAGACGACCAGAGCCTTAGGGTTCCACAAAGGCACTTCTCAGTCTGCTTTATGGAGGAAGAAAGTCTCCATCGTTGGGGCTGTGTTTTTTAAATATTTTCTCATCCTCCAACCTCTTTAGGCAGAACAGCTTCCCTTTTATCTTTTTAATTTGAGAAAAAAGTTGCCACTGCTCTCAGTCGAAAACCACTGCTTTAACATAACAACTCTGGACGCAGTCTGAATTTGAACATAGTTGCATGGCTTTTTATTTTTCCTAATTGAGTTGTAGATCAAGTCCTGTTTGAATCAGAGATTTCTAAACCCCAAGCAATGACCTGTTTATTTTAAGTCAAATTTGATAGAATTAATGCTATTGAAGGATTTTGACACTCTTTATTATTTCTTACAATCAATTTCACATGTATACTATTACACAGAAACCATTATTCTGCCTAATTTAAGCCTAATTTAAATGCATTTAGTTTTCCTGTCCAAAATTATTTGCTTGTTTGAAAAACAGTTACTGCTGGGTAGAGATACAATCAGTGATTATATTGGGTCATTATTTCCCTGGTCAAATACGGGTTCCATGGTCAAATAAGTTTGAGAATGTCTGCATGTTATATCATTCAACTGAAGAGTCACCATACATATACAAACATTAAAGATTTGAGATACCATATGTGAATTTACCAAGCATTTCCTAAATTTATTTGACCACAGAATACCTGTTTTAAGCAACAACTGCTAAATCCCATGGACTGTTATTCCAGGTGACTAAGGAATACTTATTTCTTAGGATGTATTTTATTGACAATAACAATCAAAATTTCTATTCAAATTTCTTTCATAAGCAAATCAGTGGTCTTTTTACTTCATATTTTAATGCTAAAATCTTTTCTTTTGTAGATAGTGAGAACCTTATGCCTTTTTCTGACTCCAGCAGAGAGAAAATGCTCCAGATTATGTGAAGCAGAATCATCATTTAAATATGAGTCAGGGCTCTTTGTACAAGGCCTGCTAAAGGTATAGTTTCCATTTATTACATGTGAAACCAATTTTTAAGAATTACTTTTAAACTCTTTATAAACATATTTTAAATATTAGCATTTAATGTATCTCATATGCCCAGAAACTGACTTCCTTTACACAGCTCTGAGCATAGAGTATATATGTTTTATGGATTTATAGTTAGTATTATCAGTGAAACACCATGGAATATCTTTTGTTTTTCAGGTGGTTCTCTGTAGCCATGTGTCTAGCCTCAGGATTTTTTTTTTTAAATACATGCTTGAATCAGCTTGTACATCTAAAGTGGGAACATTTCTTTTTTACCGAAGAGATTTGAATTTTTGTGTTACCATTTTGTGTTTGTGACCATATTCATTTATTAAAAAGAAATCCAAAGCATCTTTAAAAAGTG
>NW_012134525.1:5050780-5052952 GCF_000956105.1 Propithecus coquereli | reverse complement strand
CATTTTGTCATACATTCTATTCATAGGTTGTATTAGCCACTTTAACAAACAAGCACACAAAAATCCTGGATTTTATGGCAAAACTGAGGCTTTTTTGATCAATGATAATTATGACAAAATTAAATTTATTTCATTATTTCACCACTGTTATAATTCCTAGAAGTGGGAGAATCCCAGCCCTTATAGAAGCAATTAGTATTTAATGCAATACTTATTGGAATAAAGCAATGTGCAAATCAGTGGTTGTTAATGGAAGTTTACTTATATTCCCTAATTTGGTTTTCTTAATCATTTGTTGAGGACATTTTGAATCACACACTATGTGTGTGTAGAGATATCTCGTCATTAAGATTGATCTCCTCATTCTGACACTCAGAAGAGGAAGTTGTTCTTGTAAAAATTATTGTTTAAGCTGCGTGACTGGCTTTCATATTTGTTCTGAAAGTTTATGGTAGTGCACAGAGATTGTTTTATGAGGAGTCTTAATTTTCAGAAATGAAGACAATATTTATATTGAATTTAGGTTTCAGAAAACTTGTATATTAAAAGCATTATTTTAGCACTATGTTATAGCCAGACTAATTTTTTTTTTTTTTGGTACATTTTAGATAGCTGATACAGTACTCAATGATGATGATATTGGTGACAGTTGTCATGAAGGCTTTCTTCTCAAGTAAGAACTTGTCTTTTTGTAAAAGCTGGGCAAAACAGATACAAATCTTATGCTCACCTATGACAGGATTTGGAAGGAAGAAAATAGAAATATCCACCTGCTCAGATTATTCTAGGAACAACATTGCCTCCTTGAACTGTTGCTTAAATTTGTGTTATTTTTTCACTCCTTATATTTCTGTGATATATTTGATGTTTAACCTAAAAGCCTTAATGGCTTGAATCAGAAGCACTTTAGCCCTGAATCTGTTTGGTGTCAGCCATTCATACATCATTTTTAATCCCCTTTGACTTTAAATAAATCACTTAACCTCTCTACACATCAGTTTTCTTCAGCTATAAAATGATGATATTTTACTAACTAACTGGGTTGTTATAAGGCTCAAAGGAGAGAATGTCTATGAAAGGCCCCTGAAAAATGTAAAGGCCAAGACAAATAAAAGATGGCATTATACTTACAGCTTTGCTGTTTATCATGTAAAGCCATTCTGAGTTGTTTGAAGCTCATTCAACTTTTTTTTGTGTGTTTAATTTGTGAAATTGTTTTACAGCCAATGTTTTTAATCTGTTTTCTTTAACTTACAGTGCCATCAGCTCACACTTGCAAACTTGTGGCTGTTCTGTTGTCGTAGGTAGCAGTGCAGAGAAAGTAAATAAGGTAATTTGTTTTATAATCTAGCAAATGATCTGACTTTTTAATACTGCTACCATATCATGGGTTATCATTTAAATGTTAGGTTGCAATTAAAATATCTGATAGTATAAGGAGGCAATATAATCTCACCAAATTGCCGTGATACCCTGTGGCAAAAAGGAGTTTCAAATAAACTGTTTGCATAGGAGTCATTTATCAGTTTATTTTGGTAACTGGTCAATAGCAGTCTCAGTTGTGTATAAATGATTTTGAGAATATTTTAAAATCAGATATTTTTAAAGATATTTGTCTTCTGTTTCCTAATGTTACCTTTAATAAATATGAAGAGCCATGTACTTTTGGTACCAGTTCCAAAGGCGTGTTATTTAATCATTCATCTTGATTTCATTGTCTTGGTTTTCCCCCAAATCTATTCCTTTTAGGAAGCTGTGGCAATTGGAGGTTGTACTTTATTCAGTGATGTTTGTGACCACTTCCTTCAGTGCTAAATGAGTCAATAAAGAATTAATGAACAGTTAAATTTCCAAGCATTAGGCAATAAACAAATAGATCTTGCACTTTTCTTCACTGACCATTAATTAGAAAGAGTCCAGAGATATAAGCACCTATATCTATCACTTTAAGCAAACCTAATTTTTTTAAATTTTATATCAAAAATATGTTAGGACTGATTTTTACTTTACAAAGGTATGCATAATTTATTTTTTTCTGTAATCTACCCTGTGTACTTACATAAGCCTTAATTTATCAAAATTATATTCCTTGGCCAGGCACGGTGGCTCACGCCTGTAATCCTAACACTCTGGGTCTGGGAGGCCGAGGCAGGAGGATTGCTTGAGGTCAGG
>NW_012134525.1:5045903-5046516 GCF_000956105.1 Propithecus coquereli | reverse complement strand
ACTGCCAGTACATTAAAAATCAGTCACTGGAAATATTCTTTTTTAACATTTTGCTTCATCCAGTTCACTTATGACCAAGACATTCATTCAGTGAAACACGTATAATCAGAACACTGGACTTAAATAGCCTTGTTCTCTTTCCAAAGTCCAAGGAAGGGTCCTATCAGTGCCAACCTAGTAATCATGAAATGCTGATTTTTTTCCCCCTTCTCAGTTTCCTTCTTCTGTAGTTTGGTACACCCATCTCCTAAGATTGGAAAACTTGAGGCATTTTTCTGTTTTTTTCTGCACACATCCATCCTCTTTCTCTGTTTCCCTGCCATTATATATATATACATAATGATTCCCTGCCACTTTCAGTTAAAAATCTCTTCCCTTATTAAATGTTACCCCTCTGACCTGAGTAGAACCTGGGAAATATGGAAGAGAAAAGATAAAAGGGAGATGGGGCTCAGGAAGGGAACAATATTTTTTGTTTCTTTTAGCATCTGCTATATCCTAGGTGCTATTAGACACACATTTTCTCAAGTGGGCATTATGTCTTGACTTCTCTCTCTTGTCATTGCCAAGGTAGGTAATACTTTCTTGGGTATCTGGTTCATGTTACTTGCAG
>NW_012134525.1:5029440-5044528 GCF_000956105.1 Propithecus coquereli | reverse complement strand
TCACAGATGTAGTTTTGAGATAATGAAATCCTTATGTTAACTAGAAATTTTGGATCCAGGTCTATGTGGTCCGGGACATACCGCAAAGTTTCAAGGATAATTCATATCATGGAATTTCACGCCTCTCAAGCTGAAATAAAATCCCTCCCGCTTTCCACCCCTACACATGCACACATTCTACTCTCCTTGCCCCCAGAAAGAGTAGAGATGCAGGAATAAATCACAGTTTCTCGGAGCTTCAATTTTATTTGAAGTCTCAACTTCTGGGAGCTTCAATTTGATTTGAAGATTTGGGCACAAAAAGTTCATATTGTAACACAATATGAAATAACTTACATAATGAGTTCTAATAATGAAATAAACATGGATATATTCTGAGATAGAGTGTAAAATTTGAATGTGTTTTTGAGGATAAAATAGAAACTTCAAAAAGATTGCTTCTAGACCCAGTGCTTCTACCACACTCCTGTCTGTTAGGGGCCATCAGTGGAAATGGTTGAGGAGATCTCTGATGCGTATTGGCTGCCAGGCACCTTCAACACCGAAGGTGCTGTGTAAGTAGAATGGGAACAAGCAGTGCATTAACGTGGTTCATCTTCATGCAGGTCTTTCAGTTGCAACCCGGTTTATCTCTCAGGAGTACTTTCCTTGCACAGTTCCTGCTCGTCCTTCATAGAAAAGCCTTGACACTAATAAAATACATAGAAGATGATACGTGAGTAAAATTCCTATGTGGAAGAAAAACCTTTGCTTTGGATGTATTCTATATTATAATTTTCTTTTTGTTTAATTTTTTCATTATTTGTAGGCAGAAGGGAAAAAAGCCCTTTAAATCTCTTCGGAACCTGAAGATAGACCTTGATTTAACAGCAGAGGGCGATCTTAACATAATAATGGCTCTAGCTGAGAAAATTAAACCAGGCCTACACTCTTTTATCTTTGGAAGACCTTTCTACACTAGTGTGCAAGAACGAGATGTTCTAATGACTTTTTAAATGTGTGACTGGACAAGTACACTTCATCACAATCATGATTGCTGCTAAAGTAGCTCAGTGGTTTGGGGTAAACATCACTTCCCCAGGTCTTGCCGCCAGAGTCCTAGTCAGCAATTGCAGTTAAAGTTAGTTACACTACAGTCGTCACGAGAGTCTGTAAGGGGGTGTCAAGTGCATCATTACATTGGATGTCTCTTTTCCTAAATTTACTCTCTTGGGATACAGACTTATGTTTACAATTATAATAAATATTCTTGCTATCTTTTAAAGATATACTAATAGGATATAAACTTGACCACAACTACTGTTTTTTGAAATTTACGATTCATAGTTTACATGTATCAAAGTGAAATCTGAGTTACCTTTCACAGATTTAATACTGGTTGACCTCCCGTCTTTGGGTGTTCCTGGGTGCGTGGGATTACTGTAATACTTCTGCAATCAGCTGAAAATTAGAGCATTTAAATCATTTCGGTTCTGCAGAAAGGAAGTTAGCTTGAACACAGGTTAAGCTTTAGAAAGAAAATATTAATCAAGCAGATGTTTAATTGAAATGAATTATTAGATCCTATTTTGTAGACTTAGTCCTTGGAATTCAGTCTGTGCAGAAATGCCAAGCAGTTATGTACAGTCCCTGATTATGGAGAACCACAGTCAGGGTGTCTTTTGTTTGTTTTATTGTTACTGCTGTTGTCAATATCCTGTATAGTTGAGCTCTGTCCAGAAAAATACAGGAAATTGTATTTTATGTTTTAGTAGTTGTTGCCAACTTTTTTAAAGTTAATTTCCATTATTTTTGAGCCAAATTGAAATGTGCACCTCCTGTGCCTTTTTTTTTTTCCTTGGAAAATATAATCACTTGGTAGAGGTTGAGATTTCACTGGTCAGTCATTTCCATCCTGTCCTTCTTGCAGAGTCTTACCAATGTACGGGATTTGGCGATCACTGCAACTGGGATTATAAAATGCATTAGGGAATATACTAACTAATAAGATCTTTTTTAAGGAACATAAAACAGTTCTTTGTCTTCTTCCCTGTTATATCTCTGCCCATATTTTTGAAGTCGTTGCCAGGTTGCCTGCATCACATAAAGAGTAACAGGAGACACTTTACTAAAGTGCTATTTTTCTAGGTGCTACTTTGGCAGAACTTAGTGGTCTGTTTCATTTGTTTCCTTAATGTGTTTGGACCATTTTTCTGGCTGTGAAATAACTGATTAACATAATTCTTTGCTAAAACCGTGTTGACATAGTATTGTACACAACACAAATATTTTTTATTTAAAACTGTGGAAGTAACTTGAAAGGGAAAATATATTTATAAAAAAGGGATAAAGTGATAGAGCCCTTCTTCCCTCTGCCACCAAATTTAATGAAAAGACACATTCTATTCTGAAAGGTCATAATAGCTTTCACACCATGAATCAGAAAGAAGTAGACATCTTGATTTTTAGACAAACACTGAGCTAGATGACTGATAAACTATAACTCAGTCATGAAAAAATATATAGATACCGCCTCGTAGTGTCCCATATTCAATGCTTTGTACACAAGAGATTCTTATCTAAGTGTTCTTTTCTTTTGCTAGTTTATTGTACTGTTATACAGAATGTAAGTTGTACAGTGAAATAAGTTATTAAAGCATGTGTAAACATTGTTACATATCTTCTCTCCTAGATGGAGAATTCCGAATAAAATATCTTTGAAATTTTGTCTCTTTCAGTTATTTGTTCAGGTAAAGCACTACTATGATATTAGAAGACTGATCCACTTCCTGTTCAGCTAATAATCATGCTGGATCTAAACTATTTTTTAAAATTAATTTTTTGGCTGGGCATGGTGACTCACACCTATAATCCTAGCATTTTGGGAGGCCAAGACAGGAGGATCATTTCAGCCCAGGGGTTCAAGACCAGCCTAAACAACAAAGTGAGACCCCATCTGTACAAAAAACTTTTTTAAAAAATTAGCCAGATATGGTGGTGCACACCTGTAGTCCCAGCTACTCAGGAGGCTGAGGCAGGAGGATCTCTTGACCCTAGGAGTCTGAGGTTGCAGTGAAGGATTAAAAGGATTTAAGTCATACAAAGTATGTTCTCTGACCACAATGGAATTAAATTATAAACCAAAAACAGATATCTGGGAAAACCTCAAAAACTTGGAAACTAAATAATGCTTTTAAAAGATCAGATAATTATGTGTGTTTGGGGGACAGTAGGAAATAGCAAAAAGGAGGTATCAGAGCATTGTGGAATGATTTCTATTAATATGAAGAGTGGAACTCAATCTGCCTTTGATGTTTCCCCACTACGGCCCATTGTTCACATGGGTAACAGCATGATCCTCCTAAAATTAAACCTGATGACCACTTCTGCTTAATGGCTCTCCAAAATTAAGTCCAAAATCCTAGCACACAGTTCTGTTCATCCTTCTAACCTTACTTGCCACCAGGCTGCCTAGTACGTATTTCTTCTGTTGCGTTTGTTGCACTTTTCTTTTGCTTGTCTATCTGCCCAGGTAGGCTAGAGAACAAGATTCTTGTCTTTTTCATTTTTGTATCTTGGTGCTTAGCATGATGTTTTACAAAGCATGTTTCCTGTAAATGTTAGCTGAATGAATGTAGTGAGCATATTAAACATTCATTTTTTGTCCGCTCCAAAAAGAATCATTTCCTATAAATTGAGGAAATTCCTTTCTTTCTATAATCAGAAATTTTTCCCCAAAAAATCCTTCATTAAAATTGAGCCTATGCACAACCCAGCTCTAAAATTTCAAAGACCTCGGGCAATGATTTTCAATCTTTTTGAAGTATTAATACCCTATCATTTTCTGTTTCTGCGTTTGTGCCTCACTATCTCATCTCTTGCTGAAATATTCTTTTTAAATTAATTGCTTGATAAATTGCTGAGCACTTTTCATCAGACCAATTAGGACAATGGTAAGTGTCCTTCTGAGGAGTGTGGACATTCAAGAAATCTGATCCAGTATTTGGAAAATCATTCCTGAGCTCAGAGTTGGCTCAAACTGGCACCTTCTGGCATTTGCTTGTGGGTGGGGAATGTGGAATGCTTTGAAAGCTGAATGGGTTTGTCAAGTTTTAAAATTCCCTTATGGCTAAAGGAAAACAGCATTCATTGTTTAAAAACACCATTGTTTGTTTTTTCTTCTTTTCTGTTCTTTGGAGCCTGAATCTGCAAAAACACTCACACCCAGCATTTTGCTTCATGTAATTCTCCTAAGAATTCTAGAGACGTGAGTAGTGTGGAAACGTTTTCATTGTGATTGTTCATAATGCTCATAACAAATGGTAAAAAGTCAGTTTTAATGTTCATACTGAATTTTATGGAGAAGGATCATACTTCTTTTTATCTCTGTAGGCAGATGTTAGAGCATTGGTCCTGGAACCAGACTTCCAAGGCTCAAATCCTTGTTTTTGCACTTCCTAGCTGTGATCTTAGATGAGGTATTTAACCTCTGTGCTGCCTCAGTATCCTCATCTATTCTTTAAGAACAGAACCTACCTCATAGGGTTGCTTGAAGATTAAGAATGCTTGGAAGGGTAACTGGCACAGAGTAGCACACGATAAAATTGTGTCGTGGCTAATATCATTATTATAGTTGTCATCCTTGTTAAGCAATTAAATGTAGAGTTCCCAAACCTGATTATTTAAACCACAGCATTTCTATAGCCATGATTCTAGTCGACACCACCTCAGCAGCAAGATTTGTTTTCTTAGCTTGAGCCCACCACTGCCTCATTGCACATAGTAGAAACAGAGTGTTGCCTTAGGCAAAAATTATTGTAGAAAATGAGAGAGGGTGCCTGAGAGGAACTCTCCAGAGGCCTCACCCCGCTTTTCAGGTCTGTCCACTTTACTCCGTCTCCACTGCCACTGTTAAGACCTCATCATTTCTCATCCAGATTAATTCAGCAGCTTTGGTCTCCGTGGTTTCACTGGCTATCGACCCCCTTCCCCTTGCCCAGCCCATTTTCTCCACTTAAGTTAGAGTAATCTTTCTAATATGCAAGTCCTGACTCACTTGCTATAAAAAACCCTGAGTGACAACCTCAACACACAAGAAAAACCTACAATCCAAGGTGAGGCACAGGGGACACCCTTCCAACTTTTTCTCTCACTGCTCGTACCCTCATGAGGAGCCCAGATTAACTCTGTAGTTTCCCCCAGCTCACCTTGGTTGTATCACTGGGCCAGTGCATGTGCTGCTCCCACTGCCTGGGGTTCTCGCCCTCTCCTCACTGGGATGAGCTTTACATATCAGTCAGGATGCGCCTTTAGGTGTGTGTCCACTTGTTTCCAGGGCCCACCCCTCACTCCAGATGGAGAACATTTCAGACTTTAAGCTCCATCAGACAGGACCTTGTCTAAGAACTAGCTTATACCCAATTGCCTGGCACATAACATCTTTATTAAATATATGTTTGGGTTAATTACCCTCAGAGCTCTTGTTAGTTTCTGTTCTTATAGTTCTAGCATAGCACTCACAGCATTACTATGATGGATTTGTTTATGTCTTCCATTAAGACTGTGAGGTCCACAAGGCTGGTTCCTTGTCTTATACATCATTGTATCCCCAGCTTCCAGCATAGCGCTTGCCGTGAAACAGGAACTCAGTAAGTTTTGAATGAATGAATAGTATCTACATACCATTAATCTCAGGTTTAAAGTTGCCCCAAATTCTAAAGCAGGAGGATTTATGGAACGCCCTCAACCCCAACCCGGCAGTTCTTGGTGGTTATCCCAGTGATACCACTGAGATTTTAAGGAAAAGTTTGCATGTACAAAAATGTACATTTTTTTGGGTGGCAGGTTTTTTCCACAGCCTTTGTCATAAGTTTTTCTGTAGCCTTTCTCAGATTCTCAAAGAGCTCTCTGATTCCCTGAAAGATAAGAATGCATGTCCTAAAGAGTTATTTTTAAAAATCAGTTGCTAAATAAAATGTTTGCAAGGTAGCTTGATGAATCATTTCAGGCCATTTGACCTGGACGAGATGGAGGGTTTGTGCCTCCACAACCTGGCTGCCTCCAGCAGTCTCTCTGCTGCTGGACTGTGGCAGCTCTAGTTGGCAGCAGGGGATGTTTCTTCTGGATGCATATCCAGCTGTGGTCCCCCCCGACACAAACCTGTAGGAGCAGTTTGAGATTCGTGCGCTTGTTTTTCGTGGTTCTAGGTGCATCAAGGATTTATTATAAGCTGCTGGAACCAGCACCATATAGTGTGTTAATCCAGAATTCAGGGAATTAAGAGGTTTTTTGTTCAAAGCTGAGAACCTTCTTTGATCCACTTTAGCTAGACATTTTCCCTGGCTTCCATCAATAGCTTTGGCATTTTTTTCTGGCCTAGACGCACACAAACAAGAGGAGACTAGAGTTTCTCTAAGGAACTAAGAAAAAGCACATTTTAAAAATAACTCGAGCAAATGAATTCATCTGGCAAAAGCAACCAGGCTACGTAAAATAAACTTCTTTAGAATTTCGCAATAGCAGTTCCTAAAAATGTAAACAACCCCAGGGTCCACATGAGCTGAATCACTTGCTGAACAGAAAGAGTCCCTGGCTCAAATTCTGCAGGAATAAACACCTTATAAAACTAAGGGTCAATGACCTTCATATGGGAGCAAGGGGGGCGGCCACAACCCAACCCAAGGACAATGAGAAAGTCTTATGACTAGACACCCAAAATGCTGGCTTTCTAAACCAGAAGCTGGGATGACGAGAGGAGGGCTGGGGTGGGGTGTATAGCCTATGCCTCAGGCTCTTGCTCAGACACTTCAGTCCCCTGCCTTCCCTAGAGAAAGACAGAGTCTACTCACTCTCATGAAGTCAGAGGAAACCCCTGCAGGTTTCACCATGTCTTCTGTTGACAAGATAATGGTTCCATTGAAACTGTAATAACATACTTGGCCAACTGAGCCTACATTGTCATAATAACTTGTACCCAGTCCTAGTTTTTCAGGTATAATGATAATATTATGTTCTTTCTAATGAGGCCTATACTGCTCTAATGAACTTACGCTGAGTTTTTCTGAGTATTAGAATAATATTGCCATAAATAATAAATACAATTATCATTTTATATTTGTGTAGCTCTCCTTCAAAACAAGTATGTTCTTATTCCTTAGAAGTAGTCGGGTACTTTCTGTGTGAGGAGCACTGTGCTAGAATCTATATCTTAGAATGGACAGAATTTGGAGGAATTCAGAAAGAAGGTACAGGAATCATTTTTAAAAACTAGAAAGTGTAACTTATGGAAAAGAGTTAAAGAACTTGTTACTATTTATCCCAATGGTGTAAGAAAGATTGGGGCAAACCTTAATATTATATTTCAGGTATACAAAGGACCAGGATCAAATTAGCAACATTTATTGAATGATGGTTGTGTTCCAGGTACTTTACAGTTTCACATCTAACCCACACAATAACCTGGTAAAGTGAATATCCCCACAGTACATACATGATAGAAACACTGAACCATAGATTGCATGATTGTCCAAATATGATAGACACTTTTTAAAATATCCTGCTTTTTTCCCCTCCTTGCTTACTTGGAAGCCGGATTGCACTTTCCCTTTCAGTGCAACTCAGGCACGACCACGCAACTCTCTTTGGCCAATGAAACACTAACAAGCAGCATATGTCGCTTTCAGATGGAAGGTTGAAGAACCAGTGTGAGTCTGCCTCCTTTGCACTCTGCCACAATGACCACAAACATTCCAGGTAGTGGCCGCTCTGCAGCGTGGATCCTGCAGGGGGAGCTGCCTGAGCAGAGCTCCCTTCCCCACCCCCATCAAGATGTACATGGTACGTGTTGCATAAGCAAGACATTAATCTTTGCAGTTTTAAACCACTAAGTTTTGGGGGTGTATTAGTCATGGTTCTCCAGAGAAACAATCAAGAACCAACAGAGTAGTTAACAGAGTTAACTTAATAGAAATCCTAGCTTGGAATTTTTCTGTCTGTTTCAGGGCCTCGTTCTGCTTCAATCTGAACTTACTGGGTTCCCCACCCCCCCCTTTTTTTTGGGTTTTTTGTTTTAATTTACTTAAAACATGGGAAAAGAAAAGCTTCAACGCTAGACTGCCGACCTGTTAAGAATGTCTAACGTGCATTCAGCATATTGGAAAGCAGACATTTTTACCACAGAGCAATGTCACTACAACATATGAACTGCAAGTATGAACAGAAAGGTTTGTAATGTAAGGGTACTCGTGGAAACCGGTCACGTAAGGAAACACTAGCATGGACACAGAAGAGTGAGCAGGTGCTTTAGGAGTAAGGCTCTCAGAGGTGAAGGACATTGGTCCCAGGTCTGAGGTGGATATCTGGCTGACCCTCTTGGCTCCACAGGGGAAGAATACAGGCAGGATTCAAGGAGAGGGCATCACTGCAGCCCCCAAGCAAGTCTCCAGTTTTCACTCCCAAGTGGATATTCTTTCCAGACTTCATCAAGGCCTCTTCAGGAGGATTTGCTTTCCGATGTGTAGTAACAATACAGGAAACCTAAGAGAATAGCGCCTATGATGGGAAAATCCAGTATGCCTAGCAACTTTTGCACATATAATACATGAAGAGAGAGCAAGAGAGAAAGAGAGGTGTATTATGGGAATTGGCTCACATGATTATGGAAGCTGAGAAGCCTTACAGCCTGCTGTCTGCGAGCTGGAGAACCAGGGAGGCCAGTGGTGTAATGCATTGTGAGTGTGAAGGCCTGAGAAAGGGAATGGGAGGTGTTGGAAGGGTGGGCTTCCTGGTGTAGTATAAGTCCTGGAGTCCAACAACCCAAGAACCGTGAGCTCTGATGTACAAAGGCAGGAGAAGATGGATATCCCAGCACCAATGAGAGTGCAAATTCACTCTTCCTCTGCCTTTTTGTTCTCTCTGGGCCCTCTGTGGATTGGCTGCTGCCCTCCCACAGTGGTGAGGGGGGATCTTCTATACTTGGTCTACTGATTGAAACGCTAATCTCTTCCAGAAACATCTTCACAGATACACCCAGAAAGAATATTTTACCAGTTATCTGGGCATCCCCAAACCCAGTCAAAATGACAAATAAAATTAACCATCACAGGGGGTTGTTTCTGTAGCAAACCCTGACGGACACACCTAGTCACCGAGCTGACTAGAACTTGACCTTTGATTGCCCACATCGTACTCTGTACTAACATGCTGTGCTGCCTTCCAGGTAGAGAACAATGGCTAGGTATCTTCTACCTAATTTGAGTTACAGAAAAAAAGGTCACTATCTTCAGTGACAAGAATTGTGGTTCTCTAGGGGCGGAACAAGACTGGTGGATTACATGAGAAGGAAGGAAGATCTGGGGAGCTTCCATTGACATTTTACTCAGAAGAGAAAAATGGTTAATATTTTAATGTATTTCCTTCCAGGCCTGTTTAATCCACACTTTGAGTATATTTTCTCAAAGGGAGTTCTACTTAAGAGAATATTTCTTAATAGATTCCCTAGCTTGGAATTGTTCTATTTCAGGGCCCCTCTCTGGTTTAACTTGAGCTTATTTTTTTGTACGCCTCACAACAATAACCTCTTCCTCTACTAGTCAATACACAAGATGGTCTTTATTTCCATTCTACCAGGAACCCAAGCGAGAGCTTGAAACAAAAACGGAAGTGCAGTTAGTTTATTTGGGAAGTGATTCCAGGAAGCAGGAGTGAGAGATCAGGCAGATCAGAACACAAAGGAGGATAAGTCAATATATGGATAAATTTGGCAACTGGCCATTTCAGGCAACTGGCGCTAAATTTTGCTTGGATCACTAAGAAATGTAGAGAATGTCTCCCATAATTGCCTGCCTCGAGTATTTATTCAACCGGCTATCATTTTCCACTGGCTGTCCCTGGGGCTCTAACGAGCCCTCCCTTGCTGCAGCACAGACACTGCCTGCTCCTGGGCTGAGCGAGCCCCTGCATCTGTGCAAACAGTCTTGAAGCAGACAGTGAAATGATGGCTCATACGTGCTTGAGATTTGGGAAACTGGCACTTCATAAAAGCACTGAAATCAGAGATGTGTCAAGAGATGTGACACAAGGCACCAAGGAGGTCTACTGCACCAAACCCTACTCCCTAAACACTGATCTCACTTCTTATAGGGCTGATGGACACAAAGAGAGAGAAAGTCATGATTGAGAGCACCGAAGAAGCTCTGTGTGAACCTTGGGCAAGTTTTGCAATCTCTAAAATGGGGATAATAATACTATCATCCAAGGTCATCGGAAGGATGAGATGAGCTAGTCTATGTGAAAATGCCCAGCACAGGTCCTAACGCATAAGAGGTACTCAAAAAATGTTACTTCCCTGCCCTCTGTCTTCTATCTGTAAGTCCCTAGAGCTGCACTGGATGCTGAGAATGGGCTCAAGGGTCCTTCAACACTTCACTTAATGATTCTGAGATTGTCCCTGAGCTGCCTATATGTTGTTAATTAGAACTGTTACTGTGGCTAGTAACAGAAGCCCAACTCGAACTAACTTAAGCAAAAGGGAATCCATTGACTTTTGCAGCTAGGAATTCCAGGGTTGGCACTGGCTTCAGTCATTACTGGTTGCAGGAATTTAAACAATGTCTTTGACACTTTCTTGTTGTGTCTCTCTCATCTGTGCTTCTCTTACTGATTCTTTGTCCCATGGTTCGGATAAGTTCACCCGTATTTGAGAGAGGTGAGAAGGGGATGGCTGCAGAGAGCTCTGGCTTACATCATTCTTGCTTGGTAACCTCAGGACCCATGTATAAATTCTCAGAGAACTCTGTTGGTGCTGTTTGGACCACGTACCTAGACTTTGGCCTGGAAGGGGGCCCTTGAAGTGACTGGAGCCTGCTGGCACCTCATGGGCTGGGGCAGGGTGCTAGGGCCAGAAGGAAAAGGGGGTGGGGAAGGGCTGCTGGCCGGGCACTCTTCACCAAGACAAGGCGGGAGGAGGGCTGCAAGTGACGCAGTGATACAGATAGCAGACAGAAGGGGTCATGGCAGGCATGCCATTGCTACCCGCGGTTGTTGGGAGAGTCACCTTGGTAGGTCCCCACAAGCACATCACATTCAGGAGAGGATCCATTTGCAGTTTCTGCCAGTGCCAGCACAATCACTTATTTCCAACCGAGGTTGAATTTGGCCCCTGCTGAACTTCAAAATACAGAGCTGTGTTGGAACAATGGAAGGGCTCTGTACATTCACTGGGTGTCCAACAAAGCCTGATTGTGTCCCCTGCCCTCTCCCTGTGTGCCCTCCAAGAAACAGCCAGTGCTTTAGGGAAAGAAGTAGAAAATGTCATAATAGGGTAGCTCACCCCAGGTGTTTTGAACTCAGTAAAAATATATCTTATGACCTTATTTCTTTATTGTTATAAAAATAAAGTTGAAAATTTTCAAATGAAGTATAGAAAAAAATTAAAATTCCCTGTTATGATTCCATCCAGAGAACCATTGTCAGCATCTTAGTGTATATACTTCCAAATCCTTTCCTAGGAATACATACATTGTATATATTTTAAATATTAAAAATGGAATCATATGATACATGCTGCTTTGTAAACATGCTTTCCTTACAGATGTATGTGTAAACAAATGCACAAATCCTAAGCAGTCAGCTCATTGAATTTTCACTCATTTTTAATAGCTGTATCATGTTCCATTGTTAGGCTATACTCTAATATATTTAATCAAGACCCTATGATGAGTATTAATTTTATCTATCTGCTGGTTTATTCCAGTCCAGCAACCATTTATTGAGTGTTTACTTATGGGCCAGCACTCTTGCATTCATCAAGACCACCACATTATCTGTATTGGTCAGTTATTGCCACAATAATATTGCATAACAAATCACTCCAAACTTTAGTGACTTAAAACCACGACCACTTATTATTATTCAAGACTATGGGTCAGCTGAGCAGTTCTGCTGATAGAGGTCAGGCTCAACAAATTTCAGCTAGACTGCTTGTGAGGCAAAAGGACAAAAGTGAAAGAAATGAGTGTTTGGGTAGGTGTATACTTCCAAAAATAAACCAAGGAACAGGGAAATTGCAGGTATTGTAAAAGAGGAGTGGTTGGCAAACAAACATCACAAAAGGAATGAATTTTTAAAGAAAGATAATGCCAGACTCCTACATCATCAAGGAAAAAGATTCAGTGAAATATAACCTGGGGGTAAGTAGGGAGAGCTGGGAAAGAAGGAAGGAGATTGCTTTTAAATCACTCCTTTATAACAGATAACAATGTAAGTACTAAAATTTAACGAAGGCATATCTCATCATTAATTTTCCTGTATGAACCGCTGCTAATCTTTGACATACCTCCCTCACTCCCTTCCTTCCTTCTTTCCTCTCTTGCTCCCACCTTCCTTCCCTTCTTGTTTCCTTTTTCTTTGTCTTCTCCTTTTCCTCTTTCACTATGGGTATATGTAGTAGTGGGAGGGGTTGACAGAGAAATTCAATATAACAGGAGCAGGGCCCTGGGAAAAATACTTGGTATCCTGTGGGCAAGCCATGTTTTCTAGGAGAAAGGGCTAGGGGATCAGAGGAGTTCAGGGCATTGCCTAATGAACAAGCCAAGCACTTCTATGCAGTATCCAAGGCAGCCTTTCCAAAGCACTGACCTATAAAATGGCCTTTTCACAAGAGTAACATAATCACAGGCCAACTGCAACGATGAAAAACTTCTAAACCAAGAAACATTCTTGTATTGAAAGTCACAAGATCTGGGTTGTAACAGTGGCTCTGCCACTAACAAGCTATGAGCCTCAAACTGGTGACTGGCGTGTCTGGGCCCCCATCTCCTTCCTGGGGACTGGGGATCATGGAGCTCCTTTCCACCCCCAGGACTGCCTTGTTAGCATGGATGCTTTCCTTTTGGCTTCTGGTGCTGACGGTTGGAGCAGTAGTGAGGAGCCACTTCAAATGAAAACCTGGTTTAGCATCTGCTGAAAAAAAACAAAAACAAAACAAAAAACAGAAAAGAACAAAGGAAAACAAAAAGACTAGGGAAGGGAATGAAAGTATAATCCAATTTTATTAAATAAGAAGAATTGTTTTTCTGGGACATTCGGTAGAAATCTTGATGTATTTTCACAAGTGGGAAAATCAGACCACTGTGTGCTCAATGGGTTTGGGAGGTTGTGCTCTCAAAGCAATTACTACAGAAAGGCATAGAAAGATAGACAAGAGGCTAGTAGTGTCTCATGGATGCTTCCAACTTGCTATAACTCCCCTTTCTCCTTTAAGGAGAAAAATAATGAGGATCCTAAATAGACTTTCTCTATTTGAGAACACAGCCCAACAGCTTTTGTGATCAGTGCCCATGACCATCACCAACAAATCAGTCATTAATCCTCAGTTGCCTTATATGGCAAACACAGAAAAAGTCTTTTATATCTCCTCAGCTCTCTTTGAATGTCTGTGGGAAAGAAATAAAGGAAGCAAATTTTTCTCTTTGGAACAAGGTAACAAAGGAAGGAAGGGCAAGAGAGAAAGGTGGGAAAGGAAAGGATAAAAGGGGGAAAAGGAAGGAAAAAAATGAATGAAGGAAGGAAGTTAGTTATTCATCTCTACAGAGACTGTTGAGCATTAGGCAACAATGCTTGGAAAAAATTTAATGGAAACGTTTCCAAAAATCTTTTCAGAGAGATTTGTTCCTCTGAAAAGGCATCATCAGGGCTGTTAAATACCCAAGGCAAATCTCTTTCACGCGACAGAACATGAAACACTATTGCAATTGAGGCTAGCCCAAGGCCATTTGGAAATTCAATAATTATTCAATCCAAGGGGCTTTCCAAATGGTGAAGTACCTTCCTAAGAGGAAATTAATACTGAGCAGTGTATCAAACCAAATTGGAACCCTGAGAAAATAGGGTCCTGAGTAGGTAGAACAGCTAGAGGCTAAAGAAGGTCAGGATGAGTGATGCCCTCACTTTTGTCTCTTGCCTTAATTATGATGTGAAAGGGAAAATCTTGTTTATTTTCTCTGCCAGGAGGGCAGGGGGTGGTTTGGAGAAGTTCCCAGATCATCAAAAGCTACCTTCAATCTGACAGTAGAAAAATTCACTTCCTTCATTTCTTTCCCACAGACATTCAAGGAGAGCTGAGGAGATATAAAAAGACTTTTTCTATGTTTGCCATACAAGGCGACTGAGGCTTAATGACTGATTTGTTGGTGATGGTCATGGGCACTGATCACAAAAGCAATTAGGCTGTGTTCTCAAATAGAGAAAGTCTATTTGGGATCCCCATTATTTTTCTCCTTAAAGGAGAAAGGGGAGTTATAGCAAGTTGGAAGCATCCATGAGACACTACTAGCCTCTTGTCTATCTTTCTATGCCTTTCTGTAGTAATTGCTTTGAGAGCACAACCTCCCAAACCCATTGAGCACACAGTGGTCTGATTTTCCCACTTGTGAAAAGTGCTAAAGTCTCACTTTAAAATTGATTTTGGGGGTCCAGGCTGTGGTGCCTTTAGACGTGACTACCTTACACTCTGCTTCTCCTGGCAACTAACCCTTTTTGGATCATATCTAAGCCAACCTGTTTCACGGTGAGAGAATTCCTCTCCATTATTCAAAGTACTGCAGCAGACCACAAGTAAACCACACGTGGCTGGTGTTAAGCCAGAGCAAAAACATCAGGCTCATATCTTGAGAAGAGTCATTCATTAAAGATTCAATTTTTAAAGAAGGAAAAAACACAGTCTGGTAGGGAGACCTAAAGGAGCATTGGGTCACTATGAACAATTAAAACAGATCCTAAGAGCGGGAAGAAAGAGCACAGTCTCTTTACAATAAAATTATTTAATAAGTAACTTGAGAAAGAACATTCGCTCTATTCCTATAGAATGGAAAGCGTATAACTGCCCATTTTGATTCCAAACCGTATGATCTTGTTCAGCTGTCACTGATGCAACTTTAAACCATGATATGGGTTCTTCCCAGCTCTCCAGTTCTGACCTTTCTATGCCTTTGTTCCACTTCCACAAAATGAGATTGGCGTAATGTGGATTTCAGAAGAAATGACTGTAGACATTTAGTGTCATTATATGTTAAGAATTATGCTAACAGAAAATATGTTTTAAGATAATATA